>NC_090652.1:70021101-70321101 GCF_040937935.1 Hyperolius riggenbachi
TTCTTCTTCTTATTATTATTCATCTTCTTCATCTTCTTCTTCTTCTTCTTCATCTTCTTCATCTTCATCTTCTTCTATATCGTCTTCTTCGTCACTTATTTCTCTTTTCATTTTTTTTTTTTAAAGAAATGCAGCTATTTTTGAGCGTAACAACAAATAGCTGGTGGCGCACGCATGTTGGAAGCGCCATTGTATGTGCTCCCTGGCAGTGGAAACACACAGACAGCAGGAGGTAAATTTAGCAGCAGGAGGAGGAGGATGAGTGTGTGGCAGCATGCAGTCAATGAGGCAGGCAGCGTGACATAATAGCCCTGGTACCTAGCGGTGATACCATGGCTGTAAATAAACACAACAGGAGGTCCCAGACAGCGGTCGTGCAGCCCACATTGTGTCCAATACACAACTGGGACAACACAGTTTTCAACCCGGGCACCTCAGAAAAATTAAACCTTTTTTTGTAATGGTTTTGTAGTTTTGGTTTTACAACCAATTACACAGATATATAGCTATTTTTTGACGTAATAGCTGGTGGCAGAGTGGCAGCAGAAGGTAAATCTGTGTACCCTGGCGGTGGGAAACACAGACAGACAGCAGCAGCAGCAGGAGGAGGAATGGAGGAGAGTAATTATGTGAGCAGCTATTGTTTGACGTAATAGCTGGTGGCAGTGTGGCAGCAGAAGGTAATTCTGTGTACCCTGGCAGTGGGAAACACAGACAGACAGCAGCAGCAGGAGGAATGGAGGAGTAGTGTGAGTGTGGCAGCAGGTAGGCAGCGTGACATAATAGCCCTGGTACCTAGCGGTGATACCAGGGCCGTAAATAAACACAACAGGAGGTCCCAGACAGCGGTCGTGCAGCCCACATTGTGTCCAATACACAACTGGGACAACACAGTTTTCAACCCGGGCACCTCAGAAAAATTAAACCTTTTTTTTTTTTTTAATGGTTTTTTGGTTTTTGGTTTTACAACCAATTTAGCTATTTTTGGACGTAATAGCTGGTGGCAGAGTGGCAGCAGAAGAAGGTAATTCTGTGTACCCTGGCAGTGGGAAACACAGACAGACAGCAGCAGCAGGAGGAGGAATGGAGGAGTAGGCGAGCAGCTATTGTTTGACGTAATAGCTGGTGGCAGAGTGGCAGCAGAAGGTAAATCATCTGTGTACCCTGGCAGTGGGAAACACAGACAGACAGCAGCAGCAGCAGCAGGAGGAGGTATGGAGGAGCAGTGTGAGTGTGGCAGCAGGTAGGCAGCGTGACATAATAGCCCTGGTACCTAGCGGTGATACCAGGGCCGTAAATAAACACAACAGGAGGTCCCAGACAGCGGTCGTGCAGCCCACATTGTGTCCAATACACAACTGGAACAACACAGTTTTCAACCCGGGCACCTCAGAAAAATTAAACCTTTTTTTTTTTTAATGGTTTGTTTGGTTTCGGTTTTGCAACCAATATAGCTATTGTTTGACGTAATAGCTGGTGGCAGAGTGGCAGCAGAAGAAGGTCATTCTGTGTACCCTGGCAGTGGGAAACACAGACAGACAGCAGAAGGGCAGTACACAGCAGCCCACTGTAGGTGTAAAATGTGTGGCTGCAGGCGACGTAATAGTCAAAGTGAACCAGGCTGGCTTAGTGAGCAGGAGCCAGGAGGTGGTAAAGGGTGGTAAGGCACATTAACGATGGTTCCGGCAGCCAGTTCATGTCCCCCTCTCGCCGACAACAGGGGCCAGGAACTCGCCTTCCACCCACGCCTGGTTCATCTTGAGAAACGTCAGTCTGTCCACAGACTTGTGAGACAGACGTGAGCGTTTCTCGGTGACCACGCCACCAGCTGCACTGAAGCAGCGCTCGGACAGCACGCTGGAAGGGGGGCAGGACAGCACTTCCAGGGCGTACTGCGCTAGCTCGCTCCAGATCTCCATGCGCTTGACCCAATACTCCATGGGATCAACAGGGGCATCGCTGTCAAGCCCGCTGTACGACCCCATGTAGTCAGCCACCATGCGGGTCAGGCGCTGGCTGTGACCGGAGGAGGATGCTGCTGCATGCATCTCCTCTCTAGTCACTGCTGCCGGAGCCTCTACAGTCCTGTAGAGCTCGTGGCTGAGAGACAGCAGGTCTGTGGGGCGCTTGCTGCTGCTGGATGCAGGCACCTGCTGCTGCCTCTGTGCTGGCTGCTGGACAGTGGGGGTGGAAGGCTGGGGGAAGGCTTCCTCCAAGCGCTCAACAAGGGCCTGCTGCAAGCTCCTTATTTGTTGCGCTGGGTCTCCTCCTGCAGGCGGCAGGAACTGGCTCAACTTCCCCTTGAGGCGTGGGTCCAACATCATGCTGATCCAGATGTCCTCCCTCTGCTTCATCTGGATCACCCTGGGGTCCCTGCGCAGGCACGCCAGCATGTGCGCTGCCATTGGGAAGAGGCGGGCCACGTCTGCTGGCACATCGACGTCAGTGCTGTCCTCATCCTCCTCCTCTGCCGCCTCATCCTCTCTCCACCCCCGCACCAACTCAGCTGCGCTGTGCTGATCCCCCTCATCAGCAGCCAGGTCAGGGACCTCCACCAAGTCCTCCTCCTCCTCCCCCTCAGAGGTTCACTGCGCAGCTGGTTGCCGCTCCTGCTGGTCCAAGGCTGCCGCTCCCTGTTCCAGCAAACCATCGAGGGCCCTGTTCAGCAGAGAAACCAGGGGCACCCACTCGCAGACCATAGCATGGTCCCTGCTCACCATGTTTGTGGCCTGCAGGAAGGGAGCCAGCACAAAGCACACCTGCTGCATGTGCCTCCAGTCATCATCGGGGACGATGGACGGGATGTTGCTGGTCTTGTCCCTTCTCCGAGCTGCGGAAACAGTGGCCAGGGCAAGGTACTGGTTGACAGCGTGCCTCTGTTCAACCAGACGCTCCAACATCGCCAGGGTGGAGTTCCAGCGAGTCGGAACGTCAATGATCAGCCGATGGCGTGGCAGATCCAGCTCCTTTTGCACGTCTTCCAGGCTCGCACAGGCTGCAGCCGAGCGCCGGAAGTGACGCACAACATTCCTTGCCGTTTCCAGCAGTTCGCCCATCCCCTGGTAGGTGCGCAGGAACTTCTGCACCACCAGGTTCAGCACGTGGGCAAGACAGGGGATGTGGGTCAGGTTTCCCCTGTCTATGGCAGCAACCAGATTGGCCCCATTGTCGGACACCACCTCTCCGACTCTGAGGCCTCTGGGGGTCAGCCAAATCCTCTCCTGCTCCTGGAGTTTGGCCAACACGTGGGCTGCCGTCAGCTTGGTCTTGCCAAGGCTGACCAAGTGCAGCAGCGCTTGGCAGTGGCGGGCCTTCACGCTGCTGCTGAGGCGGGGGGTTTGGCCAGGTGTGGCGGAGGATGGCAGAGGATCGGAGGAACCCGCTGCAGTTCCCCTGACCCTGCGGGGTGGCACCACCCACTGTGTTGCTGCTGCTGCTGTGCCCGCTGCTGCTCTCCCATCCTCACCCCCTTCCACCAAGCTGACCCAGTGGACAGTGAAGGACAGGTAGCGGCCTGTCCCGAAGCGGCTGCTCCAGGAGTCCATGGTGACGTGGACCCTTTCACCAACCGCGTGCTCCAGCCCTCGCTCCACATTGGCCATCACAAAGCGGTGCAGTGCTGGAATGGCCTTGCGGGAGAAAAAGTGTCTGCTGGGGAGCTGCCAGTCTGGGGCTGCACAAGCAAGCAGCGCCCGCATGTCGCTCCCCTCCTGCACGAGCGTGTACGGCAGGAGTTGGGAGCACATGGCCCGTGCCAGCAAGCCGTTCAGCTGCCGCACGCGACGGCTGCTGGGAGGCAGAGCCCTAACCACCCCCTGGAAGGACTCGCTCAAAAGGCTCTGGCGTGGCCTTTTGCTGACACGGGAATCACCAGACACAGCGGAGGAGGCCACTGAGGACTGGCTGCCAGAACAGGCCTCAGTGTCGGCGGCAGGAGTTGCAGAGGGGGGAGGAGCAGTGCGTTTCCGCACTCCTGCTGGTGCTGCTGGAGGAGCAGGAGGGCGGGTGGCTGCTGTTGCTGCTGCTGAAGGCTGTGCAGTGATGGGTGTGGTGCCACTGCCAGCACCAGATGCCTTCAGCCTCTGGAACTCCTCATGCTGGTGGAAATGTTTAGCCGCAAGGTGGTTGATCAGCGAGCTGGTGCTGAACTTTAAGGGGTCTGCACCTCTGCTCAACTTCCGCTGACAGTGGTTGCAAGTGGCGTACTTGCTGTACACAGTGGGCATGGTGAAAAAGCGCCAGATTGGTGACAGAAACATCCCCCTACGGCATGGAAGCGCTGCTGCCTGTCTCCCTGTGGTGATTGGGGGGGGGGCTTGGGTGCGGCTGGTGGTGGTACTGGCTGATGCTGCTGCTGCTGCTGCTGAGCCTGAGACACCAGCAGGCTGTGGGTCGCTGCCAATGCTTGCAATGATGCGCCTCCTTGCAAGGCCCACAAGCGCATCCTCCTCCTCCTCCGAGCTGCTGAGGACGACATCCCCTGGAGGTGGTGGCACCCAGTCTCTGTCTGTCACCGGGTCATCAACATCATCCTCCCCCTCCTCAAACATGTCCTGCTGGGATGATGACCCCCCAAACTCCTCTCCTGATGCATGGATGGGCTGCTTGACTGTCGCCACAGTCTTGCTGTCCAATCCCTCATCCCCCAAAGTGCCCATCAGCATCTCCTCCTCAAAATCGCCAACAACAGCAGACAATTGACTCATCATGCCTGGGGTCAAAAGAGTGCTGAATGAGAGGTCGGCGACTGACGGTGAACTGGCCTCCTCCCCAGACCCTGCTGGGCGGCTGCTGCGAACAGGGGTGGTGGTGGTGGTGGTGGTGAGGGTGGAGGCCTCGGATGCAGAGCTGATGGCGGGCTGCTCATCCTCCGTCATGAGTTGCACCACAGTGTCTGCATCCTTTTCCTCAATGGGACGTTTCCGACCCGGCTGGAGGAAAATCGGAGCAGGTGCTACACGCTGCTGCTGCTGTGTCTCTGCAGCGTGAGTTGCAGATGCTCCTGCTGGGCGGCGCCCAAGGCGTCCACGGCCAGTGGCTATGGGAGGAATGTTAGCCACTGACGCTGCTGCTGCTGCTGCGGAACTGTGCATGGTGGCGCGCCCGCGGCCGCGGCTTGCCACAATGCTGCTCCCTCTCCTCCTGATTCCCTTGCTGCCCTTCCCCTTGCCCAAACCGCGCTGGCTGCCACTTCCAGACATCTTCAATGTTTTGGGCGTATAGACAAAAGTTTTTTAAGAGGGCGGGTGAAAAGTGGGGTACTTTAATGGAGTGGGTTGGTTGGTGAGGTGACTGAGTGAGTGTCCCCTAGTACAGTAAGTAAGTAGTAACAGTCAGGAAGTACAACTAGCAGTTACAATAATCAGTAGTAATCACAAGTAAATTTAGTGTGTGTACACTCAGACAGTGAGTGCACGCAGGCAGGAGCTAGTAGCCTATGAACACAGTGACTGAGTGTCCTAGACTCCTAGTACAGTAAGAGTAAGTAGTAGCAGTAAGAAGAACTAACTAATTACAATAATCAATCAGCGATCAGAAGGAAATGGAGTGTGGGTGTGTGTACACTCAGACACTGAGTGCACGCACGCAGGAGCTAGTAGCCTATGAACACAGTGACTGAGTGTCCTAGACTCCTAGTACAGTAAGAGTAAGTAATAACAGTAAGTAGAACTAACTAATTACAATAATCAATCAGCGATCAGAAGGAAATGGAGTGTGGGTGTGTGTACACTCAGACAGTGAGTGCACGCACGCAGGAGCTAGTAGCCTATGAACACAGTGACTGAGTGTCCTAGACTCCTAGTACAGTAAGAGTAAGTAGTAACAGTAAGAAGAACTAACTAATTACAATAATCAATCAGCGATCAGAAGGAAATGGAGTGTGGGTGTGTGTACACTCAGACACTGAGTGCACGCACGCAGGAGCTAGTAGCCTATGAACACAGTGACTGAGTGTCCTAGACTCCTAGTACAGTAAGAGTAAGTAATAACAGTAAGTAGAACTAACTAATTACAATAATCAATCAGCGATCAGAAGGAAATGGAGTGTGGGTGTGTGTACACTCAGACAGTGAGTGCACGCACGCAGGAGCTAGTAGCCTATGAACACAGTGACTGAGTGTCCTAGACTCCTAGTACAGTAAGAGTAAGTAATAACAGTAAGTAGAACTAACTAATTACAATAATCAATCAGCGATCAGAAGGAAATGGAGTGTGGGTGTGTGTACACTCAGACAGTGAGTGCACGCACGCAGGAGCTAGTAGCCTATGAACACAGTGACTGAGTGTCCTAGACTCCTAGTACAGTAAGAGTAAGTAATAACAGTAAGTAGAACTAAATAATTACAATAATCAATCAGCGATCAGAAGGAAATGGAGTGTGGGTGTGTGTACACTCAGACAGTGAGTGCACGCACGCAGGAGCTAGTAGCCTATGAACACAGTGACTGAGTGTCCTAGACTCCTAGTACAGTAAGAGTAAGTAGTAACAGTAAGAAGAACTAACTAATTACAATAATCAATTAGCGATCAGAAGGAAATGGAGTGTGGGTGTGTGTACACTCAGACAGTGAGTGCACGCACGCAGCAGCTAGTAGCCTATGAACACAGTGACTGAGTGTCCTAGACTCCTAGTACAGTAAGAGTAAGTAATAACAGTAAGTAGAACTAACTAATTACAATAATCAATCAGCGATCAGAAGGAAATGGAGTGTGGGTGTGTGTACACTCAGACAGTGAGTGCACGCACACAGGAGCTAGTAGCCTATGAACACAGTGACTGAGTGTCCTAGACTCCTAGTACAGTAAGAGTAAGTAGTAACAGTAAGAAGAACTAACTAATTACAATAATCAATCAGCGATCAGAAGGAAATGGAGTGTGGGTGTGTGAACACTCAGACAGTGAGTGCACGCAGGCAGGAGCTAGTAGCCTATGAACACAGTGACTGAGTGTCCTAGACTCCTAGTACAGTAAGAGTAAGTAGTAACACCAGTAAGTAGAACTAACTAATTACAATAATCAATCAGCGATCAGAAGGAAATGGAGTGTGGGTGTGTGTACACTCAGACAGTGAGTGCACGCAGGCAGGAGCTAGTAGCCTATGAACACAGTGACTCAGTGTCCTAGACTCCTAGTACAGTAAGAGTGAGTAAGTACAAGTAGTAACAGTAAGTAGAACTAACTAATTACAATAATCAATCAGCGATCAGAAGGAAATAGAGTGTGTGTTGTGTGTGTACACTCAGACAGTGAGTGCGCACACGCAGGAGGTAGTAGTAGCCTATATGAACAGTGACAGTAAGTGTCCCTACGGGTACAGTAAGAGTAAGTAGTAAGTAAGTACAACTAACAATAATCAAACAGTAATGAGAAGGAAATAGAGTGTGTGTACACACAGACAGTGAGTGAGTGCACACACGCAGGAGCTAGCTAGTAGCCTATAAACAGTGACAGTCAGTGAGTGTCCTACTCCTAGTACAGTATAACTACAATACTATTAGTAAAGGACAGCAGAAATACTGGTATAGAATATGAGAGAAATAAACAGAGGACAGCTGCCCACAGAGGCAAGGCCCCCCTGAGGCCTAAACCTGTAAGCTTGCAGCAGCTGCCTGCAGTTCTCTAATGTAACACACAAGCTACTAACTAAAATACAATGTCTATCTAACTAACAACAATATAGGTGTATATGGCAGGTGTAGGTGAGCAAAAACGCTAGGTAAATGACCACAATAGAGCACTTGCTAAGCCAAAGCACAAAGGAGCAACTCTCTCTCTGTACAAGTCTCAGGCAAGCATGGAAAAACCGAACATGGCGGCCGCTATTTATAGGGTAGGGGCTGGCCAGGGTCCCCCTCTGTGATTGGCTGCCGTCAGAGGGCCTGGGAGCCCTCTGATTGGCTCTAAGGACATCAATCTGGGCTATGACGCTATTCGAGCTCGGTACCGAGCTCGAATAGCGCCGGGTGGCTCGAATAGCTCGAATAGTGAATGGGCTATTCGAGTGTACTCGGATAGCCCATTCGAATAGCTCCAGCTATTCGGAGCTCGAATACCGAGCTCGAATAGCTGAAAAAGAGCTCGAATATTCGAACTACTCGAATATTCGAGCTCTGCTGAGCACCACTGTAACACATATTAAAGTGTCATACAACTCTGACATAATTAATAAAATGTGTTTTTCTACATTTTATTACCCATACAGTTATCATGTTCACTTTTGTGCACAAGTAATATTGCCTATCTACAAATTACAAGTTCCCAAAGTACAGTCTATCTGCTCTGAAAGCTGCCATCTATTTGTTTGCATATCTGCTGTATTTATATATTAAAACCTAGTAGTGATCATTTCTCACTTCTCTCTGCTTCTCAGCTCAGTGCAGTTAAGTTTCAGCAGCTGCTGGCTGTATACTAATTGTAGCAACAGAGGAATAGAAACAAAAGATAATGTTATCACCTCTTTGGATGTGGCCATAAGCAGCAAGGAGCTTTCCACTGAAGAACAAAGTGCTGTGTTTAACTGTTTGAATGCTGTTCAGCTACAATGTTTTGTGTGTGTTAGTAGATTTTATGCTGTAAATAATCTTGTGCTAAGTTTGCTAAAATGCTAAGTTTCAAACCGCTTTAAGGTTTGAATTGGAAAGGGACCTAAATATGAATACTACCACTATTTATTACATTAAATTCTGAAATAAAAGTTTCAGTATAACTTGGAAGCTTCTAGTGGTGGTATATGTTTGTTTTTTTTTTTTGGGGGGGGGGGGGTTGAAAGCTTGAGGGCTGGCTGGAGAATTTACCAGGCATGATACTCTCTACTATTTGTAAGTGGAATACATATTTTCACCATAATTCTGTCCCCGGATTTTAGTGAACATGACAAAATGACAAAGTTGAGCACGTTGCATAGTAACAATATGAGTATAAGGATGGAATCCACCAAATAAAAGCCAGTGCCTGTTTATTGATTAACTGTCAACTGATTGCACGGGTTTGTTAAAGACCAATACGCCAAGCCAAACTGATCAATACCCTGTCAGAATTTGATCATAGTGATAAGACAATATGGCCTTTTTGTTTCCCCATTTTTTTTTTTTTGCCAAAATGACATGTTCTTGCACAAATGAGACTATTTGCTAAAGCATAGGGGCATGTGAAAACACATTTTCACACAGATGAGTATACACGCAAACATTTTTTTGACATGCATATGTTCTCAAATATTCTAATGTTCATGGGCAGGAGAGAACACATTTTTAAGAAGGTTCTTAATTTTCCATAAAGGAGTATCTTGCAAAAATACCATCGGATGTTAGTGTTACGATTAAAGAGACTCTGAAGCGAATAAGAATTGCTATTTTTACTTGCTAATTCACTTCAGAAGTCTCATTAGGTGAAAACCGCTGCATGCCCGCTGCAAAACGAGCGCTTAGACCCACCAAATCCCCGGGCTAACATCCACAACCAACTTGGTCCTGGATTCTGTTGCCCTGAGAGGCAGAGCTTTCTGCTGTAGCTCTGCCTCTCCTGCCGTCAATCGCCGCGCGGATCTCCGCCTCTCCCCACCCCTCTCTGTGAAGGAAGAGTGAGAGGGGCGGGGAGAGATGGCAATCTGTGGCAATTGACATCAGGAGAGGCAGAGCTGCAGCTGAAAGCTCTGTCCCTTCCAGGAAGTGCCGGCCGGATTGCCCCCCGGGGATTTGGGGGGTTTAACCACTTCCCAACTGAGGGGTTTTACCCCTTCAGCATCCGAACAATTTTCACCTTTCAGCGCTCCTTACATTTATTCGCCTATAACTTTATCATTACTTATCACAATAAAATGAACTATATCTTGTTTTTTTCACCACCAATTAGGCTTTCTTTAGGTGGGATGCTATGCCAAGAATTATTTTATTCTAAATGTGTTTTAATGGGAAAATAGGAAAACATTTGGAAAAAAAAAACATTATTTTTCAGTTTTCCGCCATTATAGTATTTAAATAATGCATGCTACTGTAATTAAAATTCATGAAATGTATTTGCCCATTTGTACTGGTTATAAAACCATTTAAATTATGTCCCTATCACAATGTTTGGCGCCAATATTTTATTTGGAAATAAAGGTGCATTTTTTTCAGTTTTGCGTCCATCACTATTTACAAGCCCATAGTTTATAAAGTAACAGTGCTGTACCCTCCTGACATAAATATTTAAAAAGTCCAGTCCCTAAGGTAACTATTTATGTATTTTTTTATTATGAATTTTTTTATTTTTTTTTAATTACAAAAAAAAAATTGGGGAGTGTGGGAGGTAATGAGTTAATTTTTTGTGTAAAAGTAGTCTATTTGTATGTGAAAAATGCTTTAGGGTGTAGTTTTACTATTTGGCCACAAGATGGTAACAGTAACTTTTTGTTTAATGCGACCTCCAAGCGTCCTTCCGGACGCTTGGAGGAAGTACTAGGAGGCTGAGAGAGTTTTTTTTCTCACAATGATCGCGCTGCTTAGCGGAAAAGCAGCGGATCATTGCGGGGCTTAGATCAACGAACGGGAATGGATTTTCCCATTCATTGATCTCCGGGTGAGCGGCCAGCGGCGTGATTACGAGCGGGAGTGCGAGCGGGAGCGTGGACAGCGGCGGCAGCGGCGGGGGGTGCGTATATTTACGCTCCGGGCGGGGAAATGAAGCCCAAAGGAGCGTAGATATACTGTACCCGGGCGGCGAAGTGGTTAAAGCACTTGTTTTGCTGCGAGGATGCAGTGGTTTAGATCTAATGAGTGGACTGAAGAGAGGTAAAAACAGCAATGTTTGTTTGCTTCAGTCTCTTTAGGGTGAAAATGCAGATTTCAAAAGTGTTCATCTTTGTTGATTGAATAGTGATTTATTCTTACACCATGTGACACACTCAGCTTTAAAAATATTTCTAATTAATCCAAGCAAGCATCAGACAAAAAGTAAGTATTGTACCTCCACTATATGGAGTTGTCTGTTTACAATGTTAACGAATAATGATAAACTGTCCAAAATCAATTGAAAGTTAATTCATTGGACATGCTGGGACCAAGAGATGGTTTGCAGAGTCAAAATCAACAGACTTTGGCCTAGCTTGACACAGATATCAACTCTGCAACTGGCATATAGTAAACTTAATTTGGTAGAAACTCTTGCTACTTTGAACTAACTGGAGATTACTAGCACATTAGGAAATTGTTCTCTGAGACTCTGGCCCATATGAAATTACCGTATATACGCGCATATAAGCCGACCCGCATATAAGCCGACCCCCCCAACTTTTCCCTGAAAAACCAGGGAAAAATGATTGACCCCCATATACAGTAAGCCGGGGGTAGGAAATGCTGGATTGGTGCAGCCCCCCAGTATGTCCCAGTATAGCTAGTATAGTGCCCAGTATGGGTAGGTAGTGCCTCAGTATAGCTAGTATAGTGCCCAATTTAGCTAGTATAGTACCCCAGTATGGCTAGTATAGTGCCTCAGTATAGCTAGTTTAGTGCCCAGTTTAGCTAGTATAGTGCCCAGTTTAGCTAGTATAGTACCCCAGTATGGCTAGTATAGTGCCCCAGTATGGCTAGTAAAGTGCCCAGTTTAGCCAGTATAGTGCCCAGTTTAGCCAGTATAGTGCCCAGTATAGGTAGGTAGTGCCCCAGTATAGCGCTCCCCCCGCTCCCCGCTCCCCCCGCGGCCGCCGCTGCTATTACCTGCTTAGGCAGCGGCCGCTTCCTAATCCGCGTTCCCCTTCTGAAGTTGCATAGTGTATCACAGCAGCGCGCCCGGTGCTGCTGCTGTGACGATGCAGGGGGCAGGAAAGAGCGCGGCTCCCTATAGCGGCGATTACCAGGGGAACCGCTCTTTCCTGCCCCCTGCATCGTCACAGCAGCAGCGCCGGGCGCGCTGCTGTGATACACTCTGCAACTTGAGAAGAGGAATGCGGATTAGGAAGCGGCCGCTGCCTAAGCAGGTAATAGCAGCGGCGGCCGCGGGGGGAGCGGGGAGGGGGGAGCGGGGCACGGACCACCCGACCACTAGACCACCAGGGAAGACTCGCATACAAGCCGACCCCCCAACAAATTCGGCTTGTATGCGAGTATATACGGTAACTTTTTCTCCTATGTTTTTTCCTAGGTGATATTTTCACAAGTTGTCAATAAGATGCTTTTTGAGCCCCCAAGCAAGCAAGAAAATATTCAAAAGAATTTTTATAGTACGTTTTTACTAGGGATGGGACGAATCCACAATTTCTTCGAATCCAAATCCGGATCCGAATCTAAAAAGGTTCTCGAATATCTCGAACCTTTCAAATCCCGAATCTAACGAATCCTGCACATAAGAATTGTGCGATCTGTGGTATAGTTGCCCGCAGTATAGGTACCCAGGCATAGGTAGCGAGGTAAAGGTGCCTTCAGTATAGCTAGCTAGGTATGGGTGCCTTCAATATTAGTAGCTTTCAGTATAGGTAGAAAGGTATAGGGGCCTGCAGTATAGGTAGTAAGGTACATGTGCCTTCAGTATAGGTAGGTAGGTAAAGGGACCTTCAGTATAGGTAGCAGGGTATAGGGCCTTAAGTATAGGTAGGTATGTAGGGAGGTATAGGGGCCTTTAGGTAGGTGGGTAGGTAGGTATAGGGGCCTTTAGGTAGGTAAGTAGGTATTGGGGGCTTTAGGTAGGTAGGTAAAGGAACCTTCAGTATAGGTAGCAGGGTATAGGGCCTTAAGTATAGGTAGGTATAGGGGCCTTTAGGTAGGTAGGTAGGTATAGGGGCCTTTAGGTAGGTATAGGGGCCTTTATGTAGGTAGGTAGGTATAGGGGCCTTTAGGTAAGTAGGTAGGTATAGGGGCCTGTAGGTAGGTAGGTTGGTAGGTATAGAGGCCTTTAGGTAGGTAGGTGGGTAGGTTGGTATAGGGGCCTTTAGGTAGGTAGGTAGGTATAGGGGCCTTTAGGTAGGTATAGGGGCCTTTATGTAGGTAGGTAGGTATAGGGGCCTTTAGGTAAGTAGGTAGGTATAGGGGCCTGTAGGTAAGTAGGTAGGTATAGGGGGCTGTAGGTAGGTAGGTAGGTATAGGGGCCTTTAGGTGGGTAGGTGGGTAGGTAGGTATAGGGGCCTTTATGTAGGTAGGTAGGTATAGGGGCCTTTAGGTAAGTAGGTAGGTATAGGGGCCTGTAGGTAGGTAGGTAGGTAGGTATAGGGGCCTTTAGGTAGGTAGGTGGGTAGGTAGGTATAAGGGCCTTTAGGTAGGTGGGTAGGTAGGTATAGGGGCCTTTAGGTAGGTAGGTAGGTATAGGGGGCTTTAGGTAGGTAGGTAAAGGGACCTTCATTATAGGTAGCAGGGTATAGGGCCTTAAGTATAGGTAGGTAGGTAGGTATAGGGGCCTTTAGGTAGGTAGGTAGGTAGGTATAGGGGCCTTTAGGTAGGTAGGTGGGTAGGTTGGTATAGGGGCCTTTAGGTAGGTAGGTAGGTATAGGGGCCTTTAGGTAGGAATAGGGGCCTTTATGTAGGAAGGTAGGTATAGGGACCTTTAGGTAAGTAGGTAGGTATAGGGGCCTGTAGGTAGGTTTAGGGGCCTTTAGGTAGGTAGGTGGGTAGGTTGGTATAGGGGCCTTTAGGTAGGTAGGTGGGTGGGTGGGCAGGTAGGTATAGGGGCCTTTATGTAGGTAGCCCCCCGTACCTTCGCTCACCCTCAACCCCCCCACGGCCTCCTCCGTCCCCCGTGCCTCCTCCGCTCACCCCCCCCCCTGCATAAATAAGTATCTACTCACCTTTTCCGTGGAGCGCAGAGCGGCAGACCTCTTCGTTACTTCCCTGTTCCCTCTAGTGGCCGGACCAGCTTTTACTGATGACGTCATTGTAAAAGCCGGTCACTAGGGGGAACCAGGAAGTCAGCGAGAGGTCTGCCGCTCTGCGCTCCGCTCTAGATAGGTGAGTTGTCAATAACTATGCGGGCGGGGGGGGCGAGCGGAGGAGGCGCGGGGGTCGGAGACGGACAGTGCGAGCGGGGGAAGCGGCGGATGCGCGGCGATGCAGCGTCAGGATTGGACGGATTCGGGTAATGAAAAATGGCGTCGGGATTCGAATTCACGAATCTCGAATTGATCCCAATATTCGAGGGATTCGTGGATTCGCCGGATTCGTCGTCCCATCCCTAGTTTTTACCTACTTTTTGATAATTGTTTTTTATGTTAAAGTGCTGAACATTAAATGTAACCACTTAAGGACCACAGACTTAAACACTCCTAGTGACCAGGCCATTTTTTACAATCCAACACACTGCAGCTTTAACAGTGTGCTGTAGTGTTGATCGAACAGTTAGTCGAACTGTTAGTTATTCCCCAAACATCGGGGTGTTCGTGTTTGGTTCGAGCACAGCCGAGCACCTCATGGTGCTCGGCCGCGCTGTTCGGTATCCTCCCCTCGCTTATTGGTGCCTTTGCAGGCAGCCAATAAGCGGCAACAATGCTTTTTCAACAGCTATGGTCACACAGCCTAGCTGGCTGTGACCGTAGCTGTGATTGGCCGAGCGGGTCACGTGGTTCGGGTATATAAATACCCGAACGTGCGCTCGCTCCACCATTCGCATGGGAGTTTGGCTTGCGGTAGGTAGAACTAGGAGAAGGCAAGAGACAGAGCTAGCGGTTAGGTGCCAGCACTGCCAGCCAGGCCAGCCACAGTGCCCCAGCCTCACCACCACTGCCAGCAGCAGCCACAGTGCCCCAGCCTCACCACCACTGCCAGCAGCAGCCACAGTGCCCCAGCCTCACCACTGCCAGCAGCAGCCACAGAGCCCCAGCCTCACCCACTGCCAGCAGCAGCCACAGAGCCCCTGCCTCACCACTGCCAGCAGGCACTGCCAGCCCTCTGCCAGCAGGCACTTCCAGCACCCACTGTGCCCATTGTTTTTTTTGCCAGGCCAGCCACAGTGCACCTGCCTCACCACTGCCAGCAGGCACTGCCAGCAGCCACAGTGCCCATCTTTTTTGTTGCCAGCCACAGTGCACCTGCCTCACCACTGCCAGCAGGCACTGCCAGCAGCCACAGTGCCCATCATATTTGGTCCCAGTTTCAGTGCCAGCTGGGAACAGTTGTGCCCATAAAAAAGACAGTTTATTGAATTTTACTGTTGCTTATTGTTGAAAAAAAACCCAGTACTTTTAGTGCCAGCTGGGAACAGTTGTGCCCATAAAAACACAGTTTATTGAATGTTACTGTTGCTGATCTATGTATAAAATGCCCCCCCCCCCCCCCCCCCACACACACACACACACACACACACTATTTCCAACCCATTTTACAGAAGTTTCCCTCATTTTGCAAGTTTTTTCAGGCCTGCTCAGGCTTGCTCGGGTCCCCATTGACTTAAATTAGGCTCGGTGTTCGACCGAATATCCCGAACCCATGTTCGGCCGAGCCGACCCGAGCCCGAATATCTGGGTGTTCGATCAACACTAGTGTGCTGCACAGCCATACAGTTTACCACCCGAATGATTCTGCCCTCCATTTCTTGCCACCAACAGAGCTTTGGTTGGTGGCATCTGATTGCTGCTGCGGTTTGTGTTTTTTTAAATGAATTTTATTGTTATTTTAGTTATAATAAAAATGCCTATTTTCTTTTAATTTACCCTCCCATCCTCCCTCTCTCCCCGGAGAGCCAATCAGTATGATCACCTCTCATAGGCATCAGTCTATGAGAAGCGATCATCTTGTGAGCCACTCGACGGCACAGCTCAGTTACAGAGCTGCCCCCGTACAGATCTGTGGTAGATTGCAGTGCTGTACAACACTAAAAACTTCCGTTACTTTGATTTTAGCCGGCCAGCAATGATTGCCACTGGCAGGCTCTCCGTCACTTAAGCGGGGAGGCACATGCCTCCCCGCTAATCTTCGCCCAGCTCTTTTGACTCTCCTGGGGCTGCCACCTTCCCGACGCCTATCGGTGGTAGGCGGTTGGGAAGGGGTTAAAGAGAAGATGAAAAATCATCTCCAAGGAGAAAACGCAGGAGAAAAAGTTAATTGCATATGGGCCTCTGAGTGTTAATGTTTCAGAAAGAAACAAACACCTGATGATGCAGAAAAGCACATAACACTAAATATACCCTTTCAACTATGCCTAGTTACAGCCTAAATCCCGTATACACATCTCTAGAAGTATTGTTGCACTCATTTGGGTTCAACTTTTTTACTAAACCATAACCTGTATACTGCAATAAACCTAACATTACCTAACCTTGTAGTGGATTTCACTTAGGGCCCTTTCACACTAGAGGGCTTTTTCGGCGTTTTAATGCCACGGCCAAAGTGAGCGTTTTCCAAGGTAAAATGAAAGTCCATACACCTTTCACATCTAACGCCGCGTTTTGGAGCGTTGCGTTTCAACGCTCCCAGGCGCTTTTTCTGGGCCTACCGCGGCGTTTCTTATTACAATTGATAGTGATGTATTGGCATTAAAACGCCTTCAAAATGCCTTCAAAACGCCTGCAGCCAACGCGCAGCATTTTAGCCTTTTACCGCTGCCTGTAGTGTGAAAGAGCCCTTAATAATTGATTGGGTGGGTGCAGATCCATGCTTAAAGGGGCATTATGGCGAACATTTTTAAAATTTAAAATATGTGCAAACATATACAAATAAGAAGTACGTTTTTTTTTCCAGAATGAAGAGATGGACCAGTCCAAAACCTGTCACTTCTGTCAGATTTCTACTGCCTACTGTAAGTGACAGCAACATAGGAGAAAAGTAATTTATGGCTCATTTTATTCTGGAAAAAAACGTACTTCTTATTTGTCTATGTTTGCACATATTTTAAATTTTCCAATTTTTCACCATAGTGCCCCTTTAAGTAATCAGGACTCTGAAGCCAAAGTAAAATGTAATTAACATTTGGAAAAATCAGGTAAGGTGGGACATGGAGGTGTGTGATTTGGCTCTACATCATATTCAGGCTAGAGTAGAGTTACACTTGGTTTATTGAATGTATCATCAGTAATACATCAACACACGTCAGGTTACATGATCAGCTAAACAATAAATGTAGGTTTATGCTTTTCAAGAAAAAGTTTTTATTGAAGTCTAAAGCTAGGGCTGTCTGGAGGCCATGGCCAGGAATTTTCTATGGTTACGGTGAGAAAAACAAGTAAAAACTATGTAAATACCAATTTAAAGAGACTCCGTAACAAAAATTGCATCCTGTTTTTTATCATCCTACAAGTTCCAAAAGCTATTCTAATGTGTTCTGGCTTACTGCAGCTCGTTTTACTATCACCATCTCTGTAATAAATCAACTTATCTCTCTCTTGTCAGACTTGTCAGACTTGTCAGCCTGTGTCTGGAAGGCTGCCAAGTTCTTCAGTGTTGTGGTTCTGTGATGCATCTCCCCCCTCCTGGCCCCTCTATGCACACTGCCTGTGTATTATTTAGATTAGGGCAGCTTCTCTCTTCTCTCTTATCTTTTACAAGCTGGATAAATCCTCGTCTGAGCTGGCTGGGCTTTCACATACTGAGGAATTACAGACAAAACAGGCAGAGCTGTCTGCACTCTGCAGGAAGAAACAGCCTGACACTTCAGTGGCAGATAGCTGCAGGGGATATATCATAAACAAAAACTGCGCCAGCCAAATACAGAAATGTCTAAATGAGTATTCGCTACCACAAGTCCTGTATCAAAAATCCAACGTTGTTGTGACAGCGCTCCTCTGGCAACCTAAAACAAATGAACACAGTCGCATATAGTGCATTACTGTAATACAGATCGACAATGCATCAAAACACTCCACCCAACACGTGCACAGGTGATAAAATGGTGATAGCAATGCGTTCCCCTCTCAGGGAGATAAAGCCCCTTCGGTATAGCAGCTCACCAGATGGACACCACCTCAGATTCCAGGTGGGTCTAGCGCGTGGCCTTCAGACGGCTAACTTTCAATCACAACCTCCACACTTCAATGAAAAAAGCCTCCACATTCGCTTAGTAATAGAATCAAAGCGGCTCCAGGTTTATTGCACAGATCCACATGTAAAACAACATAAAATGCACATAGCGTAATCCAATTTTTTAAAAACAAAGTGGCCTGCGCAATACAGCGCACTCACTTGAGTAGATGAATTATGAGCATCTCGGGCATCACAGCCCACCAAAAGCGTTCTCCTTGTTTATAGCGGCACCGGCGTCCCGACACTCCGCTCTCCTTCAAGGTAAACGTCCAAAATCCCCGCTACCCTCGTGACGTCAGCGCTCCTGGGTCCGCCTTACGCGTTTCGTCCAATGGACTCATCAGGGGCTGACGTCACCAAGGGCGCCGACGTCTTTCAAAGTGCGGGCTCCTCCCCTCCAATCTTGGGAATAGGATGCATGCTTGCGTCAATGTATGCGTATAGTAACCGCGGAAAAAACACTCCATACCTCGCGTCTCCCTCCATAGCGTCATCACTCCGCGTCTGGAACGCAAGTCTCCCAGTAAATATGGGAACCACCATTGTATGCCATCTAGTGGAAAAATGGCTAACTGTTAGATTCGCATCCCTGACCCAATACTGTACAATTGAATGGTTAATCGCTGTGGCGCACACCGCCCCCCCTGGACTAAAATGTACACCCGCATCCAAACAATGCAATACTGGTCTATGGAGAAATTTTAGCTTCCATCATAGTTTTGCATGCTGTCTGTATTGAATGTAAGTTACACATTTTAGCGTAGCTGCTGCCAGGGTAAAGACATTTGCTTTTAACTTAGGTCAGTTTAGTGTTAGGACATCTGCTCTGGAGATTTACCTCAACGTTGGTGCAGATGTCCAGTATATCTATATTTTTGCATGCAAAACTATGATGGAAGCTAAAATTTCTCCATAGACCAGTATTGCATTGTTTGGATGCGGGCGTACATTTTAGTCCAGGGGGGGCGGTGTGCGCCACAGCGATTAACCATTCAATTGTACAGTATTGGGTCAGGGATGCGCAGCCTTTTACCTATATTTTGTATCCACAGTTCTGTAACTACCAGGCTAGCAGCACCCATTGTGCTATCCTGTTTTGCATGGTAAGTATTTAGTTTAGTTTTGCATATGTTTTGCATCTGTCTGATTGCTGAGTGTGTATTTGAGCTATTTAAGCGGTGCATATGAGGTGGTGAGTCATTCAGATGCGGCCCATATTGGTGAGCGCTTGCTTTGTTTTCTGCTAACTGTTAGATTCGCAATATATTTTACTATTGCTAGCAATTGGAGGCGCCGTTTATTTAGCTAAAAATGTAGTAAAAATAAAAATAAAAATAAATATAAAAACCGTTACTATTAATAAAAAACAAAACGAAACGAAAAAGTGAGCCACAGGCTATAAATGGGTGTAAGTTAATTGGCAGGCTGCATACCCCACCCGATAGAAGGAACTTTAATACATACAGTGTCAAACTACATTTGGTCCCTATACCCCTGTTTACATAGTTAGCGCCACTAACAGCCCCAACTCAGACAGGAGGAGAAATCTGTGTAGCCCCCACAAAAATCACCAGAAGTGCCCATGGGCCTCACACCCCATCCCAGCTGTTTCTTAATGTTCTGGGTGACCCCCAATAGTGTATTCTGGGGTCACAAATTTCTCAGGGACCTTATACTTTAATTATCATTGGTAATAAAACAGTTTAGATCAAACTCTACATTGAGTCCCCCGGGCGTGAAAGATTTCAAATTAAATATCCACCTCCCCTCTGCTTGGGAAATGTCCCGCACCACACTGGCCCCCCTCCATCTCTTCACATGGGCCTCAACACCCATAAACCTAAGGCCTGCCGGATCTCTATTATGGTGTAACCTAAAATGGTTGGATACGCTATGTGTGGCCAGTCCCTTAAATATATTCGCCACGTGTTCCCCAATTCTCTTATGTAATGACCTGGTGGTACGGCCCACATACTCCAGATTACACGGGCACCTCAACACATAGATCACCCCTTTTGTCCGGAATGTAATACATTGCTTTATCCGATATTGGTGGTTGGTATTTCCAGCCACCAGTATATTGCCCTTGCATGGTTGGGCCTCCTTGCATCCCCTACAATCCCTGCACGGAAAAAAACCTGTCTGCCCCAGAAGATTAGTGATAGTGCTCTTTGGGGGATTTTGGAAACTGGGGACCAACTTTGATCTTAAATTCGGTGCTTTCCGGTATATGAACCTATGTTTATCTGGGAGTTTTTTGCCCAATGTGCCATCCACTTGTAAAATCCGCCTATGCCTGGCAATTATGGACTCAACCTCTTTGTGTTGGTGGCTGTAGTCCAACAGTAGATCGAAGTCTCTATTTTTATTAGTTCCTCGACTGCTGTTACCTATAAGGTCAGATTGGTTGTACCTAGTGTTGGGCGAACAGTGTTCGCCACTGTTCGGGTTCTGCAGAACATCACCCTGTTCGGGTGATGTTCGAGTTCGGCCGAACACCTGACGGTGCTCGGCCAAACCGTTCGGCCATATGGCCGAACTAAGAGCGCATGGCCGAACGTTCCCCGAACGTTCGGCTAGCGCTGTGATTGGCCGAACGGGTCACGTGGTTCGGACCCGAACGCGCTCTGATTGGCCGAACTGTCACGTGGTTCGGGTAAATAAATACCCGAACCACGTCATATCTCCGCCATTTGTCTGTGGGTTTAGCTTTGGGTAGGCAGGCAGGGTAGTTCGCGCTCCAGCCACGCTAGCCAGGGTCCCCCCCAGTCATTGTGTGTCGCTGCTGGGAACAGTAGTACACCGCTCGTTCAGCCACACTATATAGCATTCTGTGTACTGTTCTGTGTCTGCTGGGAACAGTAGTACACCGCTCGTTCAGCCACACTATATAGCATTCTGTGTACTGTTCTGTGTCTGCTGGGAACAGTAGTACACCGCTCGTTCAGCCACACTATATAGCATTCTGTGTACTGTTCTGTGTCTGCTGGGAACAGTGGTACACCGCTCGTTCAGCCACACTATATAGCATTCTGTGTACTGTTCTGTGTCTGCTGGGAACAGTAGTACACCGCTCGTTCAGCCACACCATATAGCATTCTGTGTACTGTTCTGTGTCTGCTGGGAACAGTAGTACACCGCTCGTTCAGCCACACTATATAGCATTCTGTGTACTGTTCTGTGTCTGCTGGGAACAGTAGTACACCGCTCGTTCAGCCACACTATATAGCATTCTGTGTACTGTTCTGTGTCTGCTGGGAACAGTAGTACACCGCTCGTTCAGCCACACTATATAGCATTCTGTGTACTGTTCTGTGTCTGCTGGGAACAGTAGTACACCGCTCGTTCAGCCACACTATATAGCATTCTGTGTACTGTTCTGTGTCTGCTGGGAACAGTAGTACACCGCTCGTTCAGCCACACTATATAGCATTCTGTGTACTGTTCTGTGTCTGCTGGGAACAGTAGTACACCGCTCGTTCAGCCACACTATATAGCATTCTGTGTACTGTTCTGTGTCTGCTGGGAACAGTAGTACACCGCTCGTTCAGCCACACTATATAGCATTCTGTGTACTGTTCTGTGTCTGCTGGGAATAGTGGTACACCGCTCGTTCAGCCACACTATATAGCATTCTGTGTACTGTTCTGTGTCTGCTGGGAACAGTAGTACACCGCTCGTTCAGCCACACTATATAGCATTCTGTGTACTGTTCTGTGTCTGCTGGGAACAGTAGTACACCGCTCGTTCAGCCACACTATATAGCATTCTGTGTACTGTTCTGTGTCTGCTGGGAACAGTGGTACACCGCTCGTTCAGCCACACTATATAGCATTCTGTGTACTGTTCTGTGTCTGCTGGGAACAGTAGTACACCGCTCGTTCAGCCACACTATATAGCATTCTGTGTACTGTTCTGTGTCTGCTGGGAACAGTAGTACACCGCTCGTTCAGCCACACTATATAGCATTCTGTGTACTGTTCTGTGTCTGCTGGGAACAGTAGTACACCGCTCGTTCAGCCACACTATATAGCATTCTGTGTACTGTTCTGTGTCTGCTGGGAACAGTAGTACACCGCTCGTTCAGCCACACTATATAGCATTCTGTGTACTGTTCTGTGTCTGCTGGGAATAGTGGTACACCGCTCGTTCAGCCACACTATATAGCATTCTGTGTACTGTTCTGTGTCTGCTGGGAACAGTAGTACACCGCTCGTTCAGCCACACTATATAGCATTCTGTGTACTGTTCTGTGTCTGCTGGGAACAGTAGTACACCGCTCGTTCAGCCACACTATATAGCATTCTGTGTACTGTTCTGTGTCTGCTGGGAACAGTAGTACACCGCTCGTTCAGCCACACTATATAGCATTCTGTGTACTGTTCTGTGTCTGCTGGGAATAGTGGTACACCGCTCGTTCAGCCACACTATATAGCATTCTGTGTACTGTTCTGTGTCTGCTGGGAATAGTGGTACACCGCTCACCCGTCACTGTATAGCATTGTGCTCTGTGTCGCTGCTGGGAATAGTGGTACACCGCTCACCCGTCACTGTATAGCATTGTGCTCTGTGTCGCTGCTGGGAATAGTGGTACTGTATAGCATTTCTGTACTGCCACTGTACTGCTGCCAGTCAGCGTGTACTGTAAGGATAAGTGAAATGAGGAAGAAATCCGGTGAAAGAGGGAGGGGCAAGGGAAGAGGTGTTTCCCCTGACGGTTCACGTACAGGCCACAGGGGAGCACCCAAGAAAACCCACTCAATACCGCCCATGTTGTCCAGGACAACAACCCTCACAAATCCAAAAGAACAGGACCAGATAATTACTTGGATGACCTCTCAAGCGTCCAGCAGTGGGTTAAGCAGCACCAGCACATCACGCACGAGGTCCGAGTCCTCAGCCAGTTACAAGGAGCCAGTGGGCACAAAGCTGACACAACCGGCAGCGACACCACGCACACAACTGCCAGATAACCAGTCCGATGAATTACCTCAGGACACAATGGGGTATTCGCAGGAGCTATTCCCAGCCCAACAAACTTCCACCTTTCAAAGGTCAATGGAGGAACAGCCAGAAATGTTGTGCCTGGATTCACAACCGTTAACTGTGGGAAATGCACCGCGCACTGAAATACAAGGCGAGTCCGAAGAGGACTCGGAAACCCAAATCCCAGAGCAATTTGGGCAGGAGGGGTTGCAATTGCAGGAGGTCGGCCGACAAGATCTGGAAGATGACGTTGGAGTGTGCTGCGCAGAGGTTGTTGTGGGGAGCTCTACTCCACGGCGGTGGCCCACAATGACATATGACGAGTTTGAGGAGATGGAAGAGGAGGGTATGGACAATGTGGACAGAGACCCAGATTTTGTTTGTGAACGAGAACATCGCCGTCGTAGCAGCAGCACAGATGAGTCTGTTGAAGAACACACTGCTGCACGAGTTCGCCTTGTGCCACAAGGTAGGCGGCGCGCAATTTCAGGCACCACAAGCGTGGAAGTTCAAGTGAGAGGCAAAAGAGGAGCAAACAGAAATCGCCAGCAAGGAGGCAGGTGCTCCAAAGTCTGGGCTTTCTTTGAAGACTGCACTGAGGATGTTACCATGGCGATTTGCAAGGTGTGCAAGACCCGCCTGAGCAGGGGGAAAAATATTAACAACCTCTCCACCACCAGCATGAGCCGTCACATGCTATCCAAACATCCCACTCTTTGGGCAAACGCGTCAGGACAGGGTACCAGAAACAACACTGCCTCCCTTGGGTTCACCAGACTCACCACCAGACCCGCCTCAGCAGCAGCAGTAGCCCAGCCATTGCGTGGTTCACAACATTCACAAACATCAGACGACGCTGACACTGTCACTTTCCGGAGTAGTGCTCTTGAGGTCTCCCAGTGTTCATCAAACACAACAACCAACAGCCCTTCCGTGTGCAGCGCTACGGTTCAGTTGTCTGTGTCGGAGATGTTTGAGCGCAAGAGGAAATTGCCAGCAAATGACCCCCGGGCCGTGGCAGTAACAGCCAGCATAGCCAAGCTTCTGGCCTGCGAAATGCTGCCATATCGATTGGTGGAGACAAACAGCTTCAAGGGCATGATGTCAGTGGCCATCCCACGTTACGTGGTTCCCAGCCGCTACCACTTTGCACGCTCTGCAGTGCCTGAGTTGCATGAGCACGTGGTCAGCAAAATAACCCGAAGCTTGAAGAATGCCGTTGCCTGCAAGGTTCACCTCACCACTGACACCTGGACGAGTGCGTTCGGCCAGGGTCGATACATCTCCCTTACCGCGCACTGGGTGAACCTTGTGGAGCCTGGCAGCGATTCCTCACCTGCTACGGCACGGGTGTTGCCCACGCCACAAACAGCTGCACCGCCGTCCCTCCCACTGGATAACAGCAGCACCTACCTCTCTGACTCCTTCTCCTCCAACGCATCTCAAAGCTGTACCTCATCCGGAAACGCTAACCCAGCAGCAGTAGGATCGTGGAAGCAGTGCAGCACAGCTGTTGGCATGCGTCAGCAAGCGTTGCTGAAGCTAATCTGCCTTGGGGATAAGCAGCACACAGGGGAGGAAATTTGGAGGGGAATAAAGGAACAGACGGATTTGTGGCTGGCACCGCTGGACCTGAAACCGGGCATGGTTGTGTGTGATAATGGGAGTAATCTCATTCGCGCTTTAAGGTTGGCTAAGCTGACACACATCCCTTGCCTGGCGCACGTGATGAACCTAGTAGTTCAGCGGTTCCTGAGGACATACCCAGGCGTGCCCGATCTGCTGTTGAAGGTGCGTCGAGTGTCCAAACATTGTAGAAATTCCAGTACTGCTTCGGGGGCACTCGCCAAGATGCAGGAGCGCTTCAATCTCCCCCACCATCGCTTGCTGTGTGATGTCCCTACGCGCTGGAATTCTACGCTGCACATGCTAGCCCGCTTTTGCGAGCAGAAGAGTGCAGTGGTCCAGTACATGACGGCGCAGTACCGAGGCGCATCCGGCCAGCTGCCAAGCTTCTGTGGATCCGATTGGGCCAACATGTTGGACCTCTGCCAAGTCCTCCAAAATTTTGAGCAATCCACGTTGCTTGTGAGCAGTGACAACTCTTCAGTCAGCATTACCATACCACTGCTGTGTTTACTGAAGAGGTCGATGTTAAAAATCAAGGAAACAGCTGTCATGATGCAACTGGGGGAATCTGAAGGAGAAAACGATCAGCGTGATGGTACCAACATCAGG
This sequence comes from Hyperolius riggenbachi, assembly GCF_040937935.1. Taxonomy (NCBI): domain Eukaryota; kingdom Metazoa; phylum Chordata; class Amphibia; order Anura; family Hyperoliidae; genus Hyperolius; species Hyperolius riggenbachi. The sequence goes on from NC_090652.1 coordinate 70,046,239, forward strand.
CCATCCGCCTCAGGGAACGCTGGCCCCAGCAGCTATGACGAAGAAGAGGAGGAGGAACAGCTGGAGTTGGAGCAGGAATTTCATGCCACCACTGACGAGGGCCAGAGCGGTGCACGTTGGACTTCCACAATTCAACGCGAATGGTCAGCAGAAGCAGACCAGGAGGAAGGTGACGACTATGATGCATCACAACAACTATCACAACGCTCACAAGAGGATGATGAGGATTCTGGTAGGACTCTGGCACACATGGCTCAATTCATGCTAGACTGCATTGAACGTGACCCACGCATTGTGCGCATTCTGGACAACACCAATTACTGGGTTTATACCCTTCTGGATCCATGGTACAAACACAATGTTCCAAAACTGCTTGAAGAAAGAGTCAGACAGGTCAAAATGGAAGAATACCAGCAGGCCCTTGTGGAGACTTTAGAGAGGAGATTGACATCCTCCCCCTCCTCTAGCCAGTTGTACGCAGACAGACTGACTTCCGCAAACCCAGGACGACCAGGAGGGCAGCAAACAACGCAAGCCGCAGCTAGTACCCAAAAGGGAATGGTATCGGCAGTGTCCTTGGAGTGGGAAAATTTTCTGACACCCATGCAGCCGCAGCCCACTGAACAGCAAGCGTGCAGATCCACCTCCAACACCGATCGCCTGGAGAAGATGGTCAAGGACTACATGTCAGATGGCGTAGCTGTGTCGAACCATCCATCTGCACCCTTCAACTATTGGGTATCGAAGCTAGACACCTGGCACGAACTGGCAATGTACGCAATAGAGGTGCTGGCTTGCCCGGCAGCCAGCGTTATGTCGGAACGCTGTTTCAGTGCTGCCGGAGGCATCGTCACAGATCGGCGTATCCGCCTCTCTACAGAAAATGCAGACCGTCTGACTCAAATTAAAATGAATCAATCCTGGATTGGAAATGACTACGCAACACTCCAGGACCCCAACCAAGTAGCATGACCAATGAACATCTGGGATGGTGTTGCGTTTCCGGGCCCTGTTTATTGAACCTCTCATCTGTATTACATTTATGACTGCATGGCGGCAAAAAGCATTGCTGCTATATCCGCACGCTTTTTGTCCACATGCAAGGCCTGGGTTGTTGTGTCTCACAAAGCGTGGCCTTCTCCTCCTGCGCCTGCTCCTGTTCCATCACGTCTGCTGCTGCTGGGTTAGCGTTGCCGCGTGGTCCCTGTTTATTGAACCACTTATCTTTATTACATTTATGACTGCATGGCGGTACAAAGCATGCTATCCGCACGCTTCTTGCCCTCATGCAAGGCCTGGGTTGTTGTGTCTCACAAAGCGTGGCCTTCTCCTCCTGCGCCTGCTCCTGTTCCATCACGTCTGCTGCTGCTGGGTTAGCGTTGCCGCGTGGTCCCTGTTTATTGAACCACTTATCTTTATTACATTTATGACTGCATGGCGGTACAAAGCCTGCTATCCGCACGCTTCTTGCCCTCATGCAAGGCCGGGGTTGTTGTGTCTCACAAAGCGTGGCCTTCTTCTCCTCCTGCGCCACCCTCCTCCTGTTCCATCACGTGTGCTGCTGCTGGGTTAGCGTTACCGGTCCCTTTTCCTGGAACCTCTTATATGTATTACATTTATGACTGCATGCCGACAAAAAACATGTTACCTGTGCAAAGAAAACAGACATTTCCCGCATTTAAAAGACAGTTTTCCCTTTGAAACTTTAAAATCGATTTTCTCAAAAACTATAAGCTCTTTTTGCTAATTTTTTTTTCCTCTTGTACCCACTCCCAAGGTGCACATACCCTGTAAATTTGGGGTATGTAGCATGTAAGGAGGCTTTACAAACCACAAAAGTTCGGGTCCCCATTGACTTCCATTATGTTCGGAGTTCGGGTCGAACACCCGAACATCGCGGCCATGTTCGGCCTGTTCGGCCCGAACCCGAACATCTAGATGTTCGCCCAACACTCAGAGATCTCTTCCACCAGATTTTCAAGGTCTCCTTTTTTATAACCTTTATCCACAAACCGTTGGACCAGAATTTGACTTTGTTCCTGAAAAACATGCATATCCGTGCAGTTTCTTCTAATCCTCATTATTTGCCCTTTGGGGATATTGTTCAGCCATCTTTTATGATGGCAACTATCTTTGGGTATATACCCATTTTTGTCAGTGGGTTTGAAATACGTCTTAGTCACCAGTTTATTATCCTGTTTGTTGATGACCAGATCCAAAAACTCCACTTGTTCACAAGCTTGTTGGAATGTTAGTTTTATAGGTTCCCAGTGACCATTCATGATTTGACAGAATTCATTCAATTGATCTCTCGTGCCTCTCCAAATGAAGAATAAGTCGTCAATAAATCTATGCCAACTGACTACCTTCTCTGCCTGTTCAAAATTCAGAATTTCCTTCTCCCACTTATCCATGTATATATTAGCCAAGGACGGAGCAAATTTTGCCCCCATGGCACAGCCGGTGAGCTGTAAATAATGCTCCTGTTCATACCAGAAATAGTTGTGGGAAAGGGCAAAGTTGAGAAGTTCTAAAATAAATTCAGTTTGTTCCGCATTTTAAATCCGTCTCTGTTGTTAGAGCCTGTTTGACAGCCATCATTCCCTCCTGATGTGGAATAACCGTATACAGGGACATAACATCACCTGTAACCAGTATATCATCGTGTTGAATGGAAACTTGTTGCATTTTTTGTAGTAGTTGTTTGGTGTCTTTAAGAAGATAAGGTAATTTCCCCACTATTTCTTGTAAAAAACAATCCACATATTCTCCAACCCTTTGTGTGAGTGAGCCCACCCCACTCACAATAGTGTATATTCACAGGTGGGATTTTTGGTCAATCTCCTATATGTGGCAGAATCGGCCAGAAGTCGGTACATCTCAGTTTTATATTGTTGACTATTAAGTATTACCAGGCCTCCGCCTTTCAAAATGAGGTCTTTATTCTCAGCCAGTTCCTGGATCTGCTGATTAATATCCCTGCTGTTCCTTAACTTTTTCACCTCTAATTTCTCTAAATCCTGAAGGACTGCCCTTTTAAATGTTTCAATTGTACTATCTTTGGCATTATCCTGAGGATTAAACAAGGATTTGTTTTTAAGGGAAGTGTGGGTGAACTGTGGGGGTGTGGGGTTGACTCGTGCGTTTGGACCTTCCTTATTCAGGAAATATTTCTTCTGGTTGAGTCTCCTGACATATTTATTAATTCCCAAGTAAACTTCAAATTTATTTAAACTTTTTGGTGGGGCATAATTTAATCCCTTGTCCAAAAGTTTTAACTGCGGTCTGGTCAAAGGTACACCACTAAGATTAAAGATACCGCCCCCTATCTCTGCCTTTTTCTGTCTCTCTCTTCTTCCTCCTCGAACCCCTTTCCTGTTCTTTTTTGTCCACCTTCCCATTCCTCCTCCTGATAGTCCCTTTGGTGTTCCCACCTGTTCCTTTGGTCTAGGCCTAAAAAACGGTCATAATATTCTGCAAGTTCTTGGTATCGATTTCCAAGAGGTATCTCTGTAAAGTTTCTGGGATCTCCTCCTCTAAACCTGGGGTTACTGTCGTTTCTTTGTCTCAAATTGTAGAACTGTTCCCCATGTCTAAATGGGGGTGGGGGGCGTCCCCCCCCCCACGGGTTGTTTGGGCGGTATCTTTAATCTTAGTGGTGTACCTTTGACCAGACTGCAGTTAAAACTTTTGGACAAGGGATTAAATTATGCCCCACCAAAAAGTTTAAATAAATTTGAAGTTTACTTGGGAATTAATAAATATGTCAGGAGACTCAACCAGAAGAAATATTTCCTGTATAAGGAAGGTCCAAACGCACGAGTCAACCCCACACCCCCACAGTTCATCCACACTTCCCTTAAAAACAAATCCTTGTTTAATTCTCAGGATAATGCCAAAGATAGTACAATTGAAATGTTTAAAAGGGCAGTCCTTCAGGATTTAGAGAAATTAGAGGTGAAAAAGTTAAGGAACAGCAGGGATATTAATCAGCAGATCCAGGAACTGGCTGAGAATAAAGACCTCATTTTGAAACCGGCCGACAAAGGCGGAGGCCTGGTAATACTTAATAGTCAACAATATAAAACTGAGATGTACCGACTTCTGGCCGATTCTGCCACATATAGGAGATTGACCAAAAATCCCACCTGTGAATATAAGAAGGAATTAAAAGAAATCCTAGTCCGAGGAGAGAAGGAAACTTTTATAACCACCAATGAATTTAAATATCTGTTACCCACTAATCCCAGACTCCCTGTTATATACTACATCCCAAAGATACACAAGAATCAAACACAACCCCCAGGGAGACCTATTGTGAGTGGGGTGGGCTCACTCACACAAAGGGTTGGAGAATATGTGGATTGTTTTCTACAAGAAATAGTGGGGAAATTACCTTATCTTCTTAAAGACACCAAACAACTACTACAAAAAATGCAACAAGTTTCCATTCAACACGATGATATACTGGTTACAGGTGATGTTATGTCCCTGTATACGGTTATTCCACATCAGGAGGGAATGATGGCTGTCAAACAGGCTCTAACAACAGAGACGGATTTAAAAGCGGAACAAACTGAATTTATTTTAGAACTTCTCAACTTTGCCCTTTCCCACAACTATTTCTGGTATGAACAGGAGCATTATTTACAGCTCACCGGCTGTGCCATGGGGGCAAAATTTGCTCCATCCTTGGCTAATATATACATGGATAAGTGGGAGAAGGAAATTCTGAATTTTGAACAGGCAGAGAAGGTAGTCAGTTGGCATAGATTTATTGACGACTTATTCTTCATTTGGAGAGGCACGAGGGATCAATTGAATGAATTCTGTCAAATCATGAATGGTCACTGGGAACCTATAAAACTAACGTTCCATCAAGCTTGTGAACAAGTGGAGTTTTTGGATCTGGTCATCAACAAACAGGATAATAAACTGGTGACTAAGACGTATTTCAAACCCACTGACAAAAATGGGTATATACCCAAAGATAGTTGCCATCATAAAAGATGGCTGAACAATATCCCTAAAGGGCAAATAATGAGGATTAGAAGAAACTGCACGGATGTGCATGTTTTTCGGGAACAAAGTCAAATTCTGGTCCAACGGTTTGTGGACAAAGGTTATAAAAAAGGAGACCTTGAAAATCTGGTGGAAGAGATCTCTGGGTACAACCAATCTGACCTTATAGGTAACAGCAGTCGAGGAACTAATAAAAATAGAGACTTCTATCTACTGTTGGACTACAGCCACCAACACAAAGAGGTTGAGTCCATAATTGCCAGGCATTGGCGGATTTTACAAGTGGATGGCACATTGGGCAAAAAACTCCCAGATAAACATAGGTTCATATACCGGAAAGCACCGAATTTAAGATCAAAGTTGGTCCCCAGTTTCCAAAATCCCCCAAAGAGCACTATCACTAATCTTCTGGGGCAGACAGGTTTTTTTTCCGTGCAGGGATTGTAGGGGATGCAAGGAGGCCCAACCATGCAAGGGCAATATACTGGTGGCTGGAAATACCAACCACCAATATCAGATAAAGCAATGTATTACATGCCGGACAAAAGGGGTGATCTATGTGTTGAGGTGCCCGTGTAATCTGGAGTATGTGGGCCGTACCACCAGGTCATTACATAAGAGAATTGGGGAACACGTGGCGAATATAATTAAGGGACTGGCCACACATAGTGTATCCAACCATTTTAGGTTACACCATAATAGAGATCCGGCAGGCCTTAGGTTTATGGGTGTTGAGGCCCATGTGAAGAGATGGAGGGGGGCCAGTGTGGTGCGGGACATTTCCCAAGCAGAGGGGAGGTGGATATTTAATTTGAAATCTTTCACGCCCGGGGGACTCAATGTAGAGTTTGATCTAAACTGTTTTATTACCAATGATAATTAAAGTATAAGGTCCCTGAGAAATTTGTGACCCCAGAATACACTATTGGGGGTCACCCAGAACATTAAGAAACAGCTGGGATGGGGTGTGAGGCCCATGGGCACTTCTGGTGATTTTTGTGGGGGCTACACAGATTTCTCCTCCTGTCTGAGTTGGGGCTGTTAGTGGCGCTAACTATGTAAACAGGGGTATAGGGACCAAATGTAGTTTGACACTGTATGTATTAAAGTTCCTTCTATCGGGTGGGGTATGCAGCCTGCCAATTAACTTACACTCATTTATAGCCTGTGGCTCACTTTTTCGTTTCGTTTTGTTTTTTATTAATAGTAACGGTTTTTAAATTTATTTTTATTTTTACTACATTTTTAGCTAAATAAACGGCGCCTCCAATTGCTAGCAATAGTAAAATATATTGCGAATCTAACAGTTAGCCATTTTTCCACTAGATGGCATACAATGGTGGTTCCCATATTTACTGGGAGACTTGCGTTCCAGACGCGGAGTGATGACGCTATGGAGGGGGACGCGAGGTATGGAGCATTTTTTCCGCGGTTACTATACGCATACATTGACGCAAGCATGCGTCCTATTCCCAAGATTGGAGGGGAGGAGCCCGCACTTTAAAAAATGTCGACGCCCTTGGTGACGTCAGCCCCTGATGAGTCCATTGGACGAAACGCATAGGGCGTCCCAGGAGCGCTGACGTCACGAGAGTAGCGGGGATTTCGGACGTTTACCTTGAAGGAGAGCGGAGTGTCGGGACGCCGGTGCCGCTATAAACAAGGAAAACGCTTTTGGTGGGCTGTGATGTCCGAGATGCTCATAATTCATCTACTCAAGTGAGTGCGCTGTATTGCGCAGGCCCCTTTGTTTTTAAAAAATTGGATTACGCTATGTGCATTTTATGTTGTTTTACATGTGGATCTGTGCAATAAACCTGGAGCCGCTTTGATTCTATTACTAAGCGAATGTGGAGGCTTTTTTCATTGAAGTGTGGAGGTTGTGATTGAAAGTTAGCCGTCTGAAGGCCACGCGCTAGACCCACCTGGAATCTGAGGTGGTGTCCATCTGGTGAGCTGCTATACCGAAGGGGCTTTATCTCCCTGAGAGGGGAACACATTGCTATCACCATTTTATCACCTGTGCATGTGTTGGGTGGAGTGTTTTGATGCATTGTCGATCTGTATTACAGTAATGCACTATATGCGACTGTGTTCATTTGTTTTAGGTTGCCAGAAGATAGCTGCAGGGGGAAAGAAACACACAAATGATCTCTTGAGATTCAAAAGGAAGGGTGTATACAGCCTGCTTGTGTATGAATGTATTTTCTATGTGTGGACATACTGTACATCAACCTACTTCCTGTTTTGGTGGCCATTTTGTTTGTTTATAAACAAACTTTTTAAAACTGTTTTTAACCACTTTTAATGCGGCGAGGAGCGGCTAAATTGTGACAGAGGGTAATAGGAGATGTCCCCTAACGCACTGGTATGTTTACTTTTGTGCGATTTTAACAATACAGATTCTCTTTAATATTCTTCCTTGAACCATTTTTGAGGCATGCAACTTGGTTGGCCAAGAAAGAGAGGCCAGTTAAAGTGCACCCACTGCTGAGCCCCATCAGACTATATTCCATAATATATTGATATTGGTGAGTACTTTGCAAAGTTGCACAGTAAAGCATCTTCTGATTAGAGATGGCCCGAACCTCCGATTTTCGGTTCATGAACCAGGCTCGCGAACTTCCGCAAAATTTCGGTTTGCGCAAACTTTCGTGAACCACAATAGACTTCAATGGAGAGGCAAACTTTGAAAACTAGAAAAATTTGTGCTGGCCACAAAAGTGATGGAAAAGATATTTCAAGGGGTCTAACACCTGGAGGGGGGTATGGTGGAGTGGGATAGATGCCAAAAGTCCCGGGGAAAAATCTGGATTTGATGCAAAGTAGCGTTTTAAGGGCCAAAATCACATTGCATGCTAAATTGCAGGCCTAAAGTGCTTTAAAACATCTTGTATGTGTATACATCAATCAGGGAGTGTAATTAGAGTACTGCTTCACACTGACACACCAAACTCACTGTGTAACGCACCGCAAACAGCTGCAGTGGGCATTACAATGTGCACCTGTCACGCACATACAGGTACCGGACAAGAACAGTGACACTGCATGCACTCACATAGGTGGATGAACAACAGGTAGGTATATGCAGTGGGTATTACAATGTGCACCTGTCACACACAGACAGGTACCGGACAGGCACAGTGACACTGTGTGCACTCACATAGGTGGGTGGGTGCACAGTGAACAACAGGTAGGTATATGCAGTGGGTATTACAATGTGCACCTGTCACACACACAGGTAGTAGTCACTGAATTTGCTGGGCCTGGCAGTGGCACACACAGTAGGAATTAGCAAGGCTGTCTATGCAACACAAGTGTGAGTGGGACACACAGAAAAAAAAAATAGATCACAAGAACAAGATTAGCTCTCAAAAGAGCTGTTGTGGGGTCCTTCTTTGGCAATAAGAATCAGCAAGGAGCAAGCTAACAAGCCTACAAGAGCCTAACTAAGCTATCCCTATGAGAGTCTGCAGCAGCTATCCCTTCACTAATTACTGCAGGCACACGAGTGAGTGAAAAGCCTGACGCTGTCTGCCTTTTATAAGGGGGGTGGGGCTCCAGGAGTGAGTGTAGCCTAATTGGCTAAAATGTGCCTTCTGACTGTGATGTAGAGGGTCAAAGTTGACCCTCATGATGCACTATGGGGGCGAACCGAACTTCTGGAAAAGTTTGCAGTTATCCGCGATCGCGAACCCCGGAAGTTTGCAGGGAACGATTCGCCCGCGAACCGTTCAGGCCATCTCTACTTCTGATCTGAGTATTCTTGTTCTAAATAGACAAAAGGCCCAATCCAATTCACTCTTTTCTTTTAAGTTTTCTCCTTGGAAGTAATAACTTTCTGGTACTCTGCAATTGAAACGTACCAAAAAGTTGGTGGAAAAGTACTGTCAAAATTATTCTGAGTATTTTCTTGCTCGCTGGTGGCTTAAAGTACAACTGAAGCGAGAAAGATATGAAGGATGCTATTTTTATTTCCTTCCAGCAATACCAGTTACATGACTTGCCTGCTGAACCTCTGCCTCTAATACTTTTAGCCACAGAATCTGATCCCGCATGAATCAGATCAGGTGTTCCTGACATTATTTGATCTGATAAGCATGGCATCTGTTCTGACAAGGCTAGCTGCATGCTTGTTTCTGTTGTTATTCAGACACTATTGCAGCCAAACAGATCAGCAGGACAGCCAGGCAACTGGTATTGTTTAAAAGGAAATCATTATGGCAGCTTCCATATTCTTCTCACTTCAGTCGTCCTTTAACCATTTCAGCCCACAGGTATATTTCACCTTATGGACAAGAGGAATTTTCAAATTTCAGTGCTCCTCCCTTTCATTCCCCAGTAACTTTATCAGTACTTATCACAACAAAATGATCTATACCTTATTTTTTCCACCACCAATTAGGCTTTGTTTCGGTGGTGGTACATTTTGCTAAGAATTATTTTATTCTAAGTGCATTTTGATGGGAATAATAAGAAAAAAAAATCATTATTTCTCAGTTTTCGGCCATTACAGTTTTAAAATGATACATGCTACCATAATTAAAATCCACACATTTTATTTGGCCATTTGTCCCGGTTATTGCGACTTTAAAATTATATCCCTAGTATAATGTATGGTGACAATATTTTATTTGGAAATAAAGGTGCATTTTTTCAGTTTTACATCCATCATTAATTTTTAGCCCATAATTGAATAATATTATTCCATCGTGACATACATATCAAAACATTTTTACTCCCTAAAGTCAGTAGGTGTATTTTTACTATTTGGCCACAAGATGTCCCTGCTTAGTACTACCATTTTGCGTACAATAAGTACGCTATAGGAAGTAATGTGTTGCTACATTGTAACTAGGGAATTGACACAGGCATCAATGGATGCCTGCGATCATGGTGGCCTAGAGGGGAGAAAAATGAATGGGAACTTTGTTCCCATTCATAAATATAATGGTCAGCAGTGGAAAGCAGTGGATATCAGCATTGGGAAGTAGCGCAGCGGCTCTATTTAAGAATGAACACTGTTTTTGAACTAAAACAGTGTTCATTTTCGGCAGACATGTACGGATTGGCTCAGGGGACTTTTGTCCCCTGCAGCCAATCCCCCCCTGTTACTCCTCCTGTTACTGGCAACATCACGATCATGGGCATCTGCCCGCACAATCGCCCAAGCTGCAGGGATGTGACTATCGCATCCCTGCGGCTGTAGCAGCTGCCACTGCGGACGTGAGGAGAAAACTTAGGAGAAAAAGTGAATTGGATTGGGACCCAAGCCTTCTTCCACACCTTCATGGGCTCCAAGAATGAGGTGGGGCTAAAAATTACAATAGTGAGGGCTTTATGGTGATATGACCAGTGTATGCACATTTACGACACCTAGATGCTCTCATGCCTGGCATAGCTAGCAATGGATGTATGTGAATTCTTTAAAATTAATCATGGCCATTGGCAATCTTCAATCTTCACTGACCTACACATCACCATAATGCTCTATTTAATTTATCCTAAAGCAAGATGTAACTAAACTCACCTCAGTCAGGATTCTATAACTTACATATTGCAAAGCATAGGACTCCATTTCTAAGATATCCCAGCTCATGTGGGGCTTAAAACTGAAGGACAATCTGCAAATTATTACTGGGCATCAAACCAAGCCAGGAGGTTTGCCTGTCGCGAAGAGCCAACATTTTGCATATGCGTAACTTTGCATCGTAATTTGCAATTAGTATGCAAAATCTCAATTTGGGATTTCCGGCAAACTTGTAATTCGTTTTGTCATAATTCATAATGTTGCATTGTAATTTCACGTTAACACGTAATTTTGTGTGAAATTTCATGTTTACCTGTAGTTTTCTAATGCCACGTAATTTATCATAATTACACAAAAATGAATTTTAAGCAATTGTAATCTGCACAACTTGGTTGTAAAAATGTCAAATTGTGTGTAATAACAAATTAGCTATTGAAAATAATAATTATAATTATAAACATAATCATAATTACGAAAATAACACATATACTCCTAATTACACAACATTTTACATATTTTTTCCAATGTACTATTTTACCTTTACGTTCATAACTGTAATTGTGAAAATTATGTGAAATTATGCGAAGGAAAATTTACCAATATGATCATCGCTATTTGCCTGGAGAGCCCCTTGCTCACAAGCAATGTGGTAGTGGGGTCTAATGATATTATATACAGACACAGTATTTCAGGGCCACAACACAGCTGCTGCGGGATGGTGCTGGTATTAGTTCAGGCCACACTGCTTATTTCTTTTTTGTTCAGTGATCAAAAACAAACTAACAGTTCCAAGTTGCAGAGGTGGTTTCATTTTACATATCAAAAACACATCTTCACTGTAGGTACCTGGTAAATAAATGCCTCCTGTATGCAGGTCTTAGACCTTGTTAACACCATACAACAAATTTGGTAATTCTTCAGGGGGCCCCATCCCCGACACGGCAAGAGCCAAAACATCAGCAGCAGAGCACCACTGTTCACTGGAGGGGGCCTGACTTCTCTCCCTCTCCTTGTGACCCTCTCTAATGCTGTCTGCCCACTGCAGAGTAGTGCTACAGCTTCTTATTCAAGCTAAACTCTGTAGTCACTGCATGCTCTCCACTTCCTGCAAAAGAGCCAGGAAGTAACGAGCATGCAGAGGCTATGAAGGTCAGATTGGATGGGAGACCGGCTGGATCAGGTGAAAGAGTCCTCCCGCTACTGCGCCACTACTGTGCTTTGTTGGGGTTGGGGAGGGGGAGAACAGACTGTGTAAAGAGAAAGGACTATCTTTAGAGAGACACCTTTAGCTACCAATGGGGGTTGATCACTACCTATACTGGGGGACTCCTTTAGCTACTTATAAAGTGGGGGGGGGGGTCACTTCTTATACTGGGGAACACATGTGTCTGCCTAAGGAGGGGGACTACATGTACTGTGAGACATCTTTGTCATATGGAGAACTACCTATACTGGGAAATGCTTTTGGCTGATTAGGGGAAGGACTACCTATATGGGGGTGGGGGGTGCACCTTTGGATATCTATAACTGAGGTGCTACCTATATTTGGGGACACAGCTTAGGTTACCTATGAGTGGGGTGCTACCTATATTGCGGCAAGACACATCTTTCTACCTTACACTGGGGGCTCTTTTTGCTACCTATACCTATGGATATTAACGTTTGCAGCATTTATTGTGTACGGTAATGTTCGCTGCATTACATATGTAGGGTAACGTTTTACCTATTTCATATCCATGCCATCAGAACCACCTCATGTATTCATGACATTCCTCAGAGATTTTTGATCCACATTGACAGGATAGCATCATGTAGGTTCTTCAAATGTATCAGCTGCACATCATTGATGCAAATCTCCCATCCCACCACTTCATGAGTGTGATGAGTGTGTGTGGGGGGGGGGGGAGCACTCATATGTGGTTGTTTTTTGAAGGGAGGGATTGTATAATTGTCTTTAGGGTCACTTTACCTAACTGTGTTTTGTGAAGAAACTCAGGCCATGCGGCTACACACTGTTCCATTACTGTTGGCTTCGCCACAATCATGTTATGGCCAAGCCCATTTATTGCTGCGGTGCACTCCACGTTCCTTTCTCTTCCTTTTAGCTTTCATGCCCCATATGTTTCAGAATCCTAACAATGTCTAGGCACAAGTTATGTGCTTGCAAATGTGGAACAGAGACGCCAGCAGGATAAAAATTCATAAAATCTTTAAAAATGCTCGGAGGAAGTGGTGGGCTTGCCTCCCAAAAGCAAACAAGAAGTCCTGTTTGTATAAATTAACACATTTACTTATACGGTACCTCAAACAGAAATGCAACGCGTTTCGCAGGTCAAGCCCGCTTCATCAGGCAAAAATGGGGACAACTGTAAATAAAAGTAAAAACAACCAATAAACAATAACCAACACATAATGAGCATAAAGTCATGCACAGTAATGGCTGAGGGCTACACAGTTCAATGCAGACTCATCGTTAGCAATTATGAGGGTACTAGTAAGCAGTACAAAATCCTTAGAAAATGACAGTATTTGTTCAAATGTTGCTAATAGCAAAAAGGATATGAAAAACAAGATGAACAAAAATGGTATCTTATTTAGAGTATATAGACTGAGGGAGAGGGGGGCGGCCATTATGTTAAAATGGGCGGACATGTTAAGAGTGGACGGCATGCGTAGTAAATAAGGTAGCGTAGTGTGACTATAGAGAAATAGTCAGTGGTGCAAGTAAATACATACATAAATGCATACAGGGAGTGAAGATGAGGGCGACCTGAGTGAGGTACACATAAAGTAGACTCAAAATAGGCCAGTTAGAATATGTAAAAAGCCAGTACTTACCAGAAAGTCTGTGAAATCAGGATTAGCGCCTCAGTAACAAGTTGTGGGCGCTTGTATCCTTTATAAATGTGTAGAAGTGGAGGGAAAGGAGGAGGAGGGCGTGGAAGGTGAGGATAGGCGGGCTGTGGGTGAGGACAGTGAGCCTAGTGGCCAATAGGATGTGGCCGCGTCAGAGGCTGGGCGTACTGGCGTGCTGAAGCCAGTGTGGATATGCGGGGTGTTGCTGAGCAACGCCTGTTCGCAATAAGTGGGGAGAATTTGCGAGCGGAGGGAAGACCAATCCGCTATAGCTGGGCGTGGTTATGTGGTGCGGCGTAAAACGCCGTACCACGTGGGTCAGTGCAGCGCGCAGGCGTAGTGTGTACTCGCCTGCGTGATCTGTGTGTGGCACAGCTGTGTATAAAGCGCCTGCGTCTGATTGACGTAGTGCGCATAGAGCATATGGGAGCGTGGGGCCATTATTAGAAAGGGCACCCTTGCCCTTCCTGTTCGAGATGGATGCGTACATTGGCAAATTGCAAACTAGTTGTCGTATTCAAGTGAGCAGATGAGAGCCTATGTGTAGATTAATGTGTGTGAGGTGATACATTTAAAAAACGAACATATATTTTATTCATAAGCAAACCAGATACATTCAGTTATTTTCTATGCAAAGTGTTATGCTGCCACCCAGTGGCAGAGAGTTGTAACATAAATTCATAGCCTGTAAATGACCATAGTTCTAGTCTGTTATAAAATAAAATTATATACAATCTATGCGCTATACCACATTGTAAAACTGTCAGGTCTAGATCTTAAGATACCCTAGATACAATTTCCGATGGCTCTCTATGATTAGAACAAAGCTATGTAATCCATATTATCGTGTGGTCATATTGGACTAAGAATCGCAGGTTACTGTATATTTTTCATGTTTCCATAATATCATATGTTATATTCATGCCAATACTGATATGCTAACCACGAAGAGTACCGTAGTAAAAAATACAATATAATAGATAAAATACATAAAAATGAATAAAATTACATACATATAAATTCAATAAAAATCCATATAACTAATATATATGGTATATAAAACCTAATGATAAGAGAGAGCGACTGGTTAAAAGAAAAACAGAATGGGGGTGTTTAGTATATTTTTTCTAGTACTTCATTTAGGCCTTCCGGCATGAGCGTTTTGAGAGTTTGAATCCAAAACATTTCATATTTTTTCAATTGATCGGACGCGTTTGGTTTCTTGACATCCACAGAGTCAATCAGTATGATGTTGAAGAACAGTGGGTTGTGCTCGTGATGAGTGTTGAAGTGTCGTGAAACGCTGTGGAGGGGGAAACTATTGGTGATGTTCCGTTTGTGTTGCCCAATTCTACATCGCGCGAATTGGGTGGTTCTCCCCACGTACTGGAGACGGCAAGGGCATGAAATAAGATAAATGACATGTCTGGACTCACAGGAGAGATGTTTCTTAATGGGGTATGTGATGCCTGTACTTGTGGACGTGAACGAGGAACCGGGTTGCATGAATTGGCATGCTAGACACCGGTTTTTCCTGCATGGGAAGCAGCCAGGCTCCTGTGACTGTTGGATGGTGAGAGGGAACCTGCTGTCTAGTGTGCGTAGTTTACTGGGTGCTAGGAGGTTACGAAGGTTGGGGGCCCTCCTGAAGGTGACGGGTGGCATTTTGGGTAGCAGAGGTCGCAAGAAGGGATCCTGCATGAGGATGTCCCATATCGGGCTCTCGGTTTCTCTTTTTTTTTTATATATTCTTTATTTGTTCAAAAGGGAAAATAACAAGCAATAAAACAGTACAGCATTTTTGTCAGTTACAGTACATCATGAGTAAGGCGCAGTCAATTGAACCATGAAACATGTATCATATATTGCGGACTTTATCATAGCTTACTCAATGAGATGTTTTAGAGTTGAGTCAAGGGCACTGTTAGCTATAAACCTAATGTGAGATGAGGTATAAGAGTTCAGAACCATTAGCACATGGTAATAAGATAGCCCAGATATCTATCCCCATACTTTTGTTCTGCTTTTTTCCCTCTTGGTATTTTCTGTGGTAACCCCTATAGGATTCCCCACCCTCCCCCCTATTTCTCTGGTCACTACACCCTCCATCCGCTATGTGCTAGATGTTGAAAATTTATAGTCGGATCATTTGCTTTTTACATGAACGCTTAAGGACCTCGTGTTATTTGCAAAAGGACATGCCATGTTCAGTCACTTATACTCCCAATAGTGTCTGTTGGAACTCATCAGAGGTTCTAAAGTGGTTCCAAAAGGACCATGTCTTTTTATATGTGTCCGGATTATTAGAGGCCACAGAGGTAAGATCTTCCATTAGTTCCACAAAATCCAATTCCCTGACTAACTCTTCTGTACCTGGTGGGGATATTTGTTTCCAGTGTCTCAGAATAAGGCACTTTGCTGCATTTAGAATGTGTCGAACAACTGAGTGCTTATATTTTTTCATCGTCCAGTCATTAAGGTGTAGCAGGTAAAATTCCGGTGTGAATAACACTGGCCTGTCTGTGATAGCCTTAAGGAGTCTTTCAATTTTCTTCCAGTAGTCTAATAAACCCGAGCATGACCACATAATGTGCAGCAATGTGCCCCTCTCTGTTTGACACCGCCAGCAAAGATCTGTTTTTTCAGGGAAAATAGCATGTAATTTGGCGGGGGTAAGATACCACCGTGTAAGAAGTTTGTAATTCATTTCCTGTATTCTCACAGACCTTGAGGATTTGTGGGCGTATATACTAATTTTTGTTCTTTGGTCAGGTGTGAGTGTCATACCGAGTTCTCTCTCCCACTCTTGGAAATAGGATAGTCTCGGGTTAGCCAGGGATGTCAGTATGGTGTATATTGAGGAAAGAGTTTTTTTTATGGGATCTGAACCTGAGCACAGCTCCTCAAAGTCAGTGTTACGTCTTAGTTGGGAAGGCTGGATGCCATTATGGGTTAAAAAGTGTCGATATTGAAAATATTCCCACCATTGTATATTAGTGGTATCAAGTCTCCGTCTGATTTCTTCTATTGATGGGCTGTTGGACAATGGGAGCAATGGAGAGGGAATAGGTGCAAGGTTCAAGTTGTTATTTACCTTGTGGAAGGTAACTAAGGTAGAGTGACATAGAGGCGGCAGTAGCCAAGTGGGTTTTGGTCTATCTATGGTCCATACCAGACTAGATAGAGGAAATGGGGATAAGGAGGCCTCAAGTTCAACCCATTGTTTATGTTTCTGATGTCTATTCCAATCTACCACTCTAGTGAGGATGGCTGCAAAGTAGTATCTCCGCACATTAGGCAGAGCCACCCCTCCCTGCTGCTTGGGGTTATAGAGAATGTCCCTCTTTAAACGTGGGGGTTTGTGTTTCCAGACATATTTGTTAAAGATTGATTGCATACGTTGGAGGTAGTGTAATGGGATTCTAATTGGCAGCGTCTGAAATAAATATAATAATCTGGGCATTATGTTCATCTTGATTACAGAGATCCTCCCAAACCAGGATAGATGTGGAAGATCCCATTTCATAAGGTCCTTTTTGAATGTGCTGAAGATTGTGGGAAAATTAAGCTTGAAGACATTTTTGAGAGAATCTGAAATGTGTGTTCCCAAATATTGGATGGCATTGGGATTCCATTTGAAGGGGAAGTTCTGTTCTATGTGTTCGACTTCCTTGGCTGTTAAGCCCACATTAAATGCTTCACACTTGTCAAAATTAATTTTGAAAAAAGATAATCTCCCAAAACGTTCAAACTCTGCAATTAGGTTAGGTAGTGTGACTGTTGGGTGTGTTAGGAAGAATAAAAGGTCATCAGCGTATGCTGCAACCTTGTGGTTAGTGTCACCTGCTTTTAGACCTGTAATATCCGGGTTTCCCCTAACTGTGTTTAGGAAAGGCTCCAGGGCAAGAGCGAAGATAAGTGGGGATAGGGGACAGCCCTGCCGAGTACCATTGGTGATATGCAGAGAATTAGATAGGATGCCGTTCACTTTAACCTTAGCTGTTGGACTAGTGTAAAGGGCATTAATACAGGACAGCATTCTTTCCCCGAGGTTAATCTGCTGCATGACTGTTTGTATCCAGCCCCAGCCCACCCGGTCAAAAGCTTTTTCAGCATCTGTAGAGGGTAACATGCACGGAGTTTTGCTTGACCGGGAGAGCTGGAGGAGATCAAGAGCCCTGATTGTATTATCCCTGGCTTCTCTCTGTGGTATAAAGCCAACTTGGTCCCAGTGTACTAGGAAGCCCATATGCTCTGCTAATCTGTTTGCTAGAGCTTTGGCAAAAATTTTGATGTCCATATTGAGCAGCGAGATTGGTCTATAGCTGCCACATGCAGCAGGGTCTTTGTTTGGTTTGGCTATCACTGCAATATGGGACTCTAGTGATTGGGCTGGGAGGGCAGCACCCGATTCTCCTTCTGCTAGTCTATTAAATAGTCTACATAGATAGGGGGATAATGTATTTCTGTATTTTTTGTAGTACTCGGCAGGAAATCCGTCTGGACCTGGAGCCTTTCCTGGCTTAAGGCCCATGATAATCTTTCGTATCTCGTGATCAGTAAATGGGGCTTCCATAGTCTTTTTCATGTCCTCTGTTAGTTTGGGCATATTTGAGCGGAGGACATAGTCTTTAATATCTAGGATGTCTGGAGTCTTCACCCTCCCATCTGAGTTTTGGGTTAAGTTGTAGAGTTTGTGATAAAATTCTTTGAAGGCGTTGGCAATGGATTCGCTTCTAATGTGTTTCCTACCCCTGTGGTCTACAATGTGTGCAACATATGTTTTTTGCTGTTGTTGCTTTAGAGCGCGTGCTAGCAGTTTACCTGGTTTGTTGCCGTGTAAGAAATGTGTGTGTTGGCATCTCTGTGCCGCCTGTTTAGCCTGGTCTTGCAAAATCTTATTTAGTTGACGTCTAGTCTCAAGGAGTTTTGTCTGAGTCGAGTCATTAGGTTGTCTCTTATGTTTATGTTCCAAAGTGCGGATATCATCTAGTAATTTCTTAATTAGTACACCTCTTTCTTTTTTCAGCTTGGTGCTGCGCATAATTAAAAGGCCTCTCATGACACATTTGTGTGTTTCCCAGAGGATGGGGGGCGACACATCTTCAACATCATTTAAATTAAAAAAGTCTCTTATTTTGTCCTCAATTTCCCTGGCATCACACTCCTCCCGGATCATGGAAGTATTGAGCCGCCAGGTAAAAGGAGTATCTCGTTTCGCTTTGCAGTTCATTGACATGTGAACAGGAGCATGATCAGAATACGTGATCACCCCTATATCTGATGTAATGAATTCCGATAGTAGGTTGTGGGAGACCAATATGTAATCTAGTCTAGAGTACACCTCGTGCATTGCTGAATAAAAGGTGTAGTCTTTAGTGTTTGGATGTGTCACCCTCCAGATATCAACGAGCTGTCTGTCGTGCAAGGCCCTCTTCATCCGGTTCAGCTCTCCTCGCCGCTTGCATAATGGCGTCCTTAATGGTATAATGATGGAGGCGACAAATGACATCTCGAGGCGGATTATCAGAAGAGGGTTGGGGTCTCAGCGCCCTGTGGATACGATCAAACCTCAGAGCAGCGTCCTCCGGTTGCTTGAGGAGAGCGTTAAAGATGGCCGTCACCACCGGCGTGAGCTGTTGAGTTGACACCGACTCTGGTAAGCCTCGGACTCTGATATTGCAGCGTCGGCTTCTGTTTTGTAAATCCTCTTGGCCTGACCGGAGTGCAATGTTAGCCGTCTTCTGCTTCTCATTCTGTGCTACGAGAGTCCGGATCTCCGCTTGCATGGCGGTTGTCTGGGCTTCAAGTGCCGTTATGCGCCCACTATGATCTAGGACGTCCTCTTGTATGTCCTGCAGCTCCGCTCGAGTGGCGTTAGTAATGCGGGTGCCCAGCTCTTCTAGATCTGCTTTTGTAGGTAAATTATACAGATAATCACGAATCTCGCTCAGGGACTTGGCTGTTGAATCATCTGTGTCACTTCTCTTCTGGGCCTTGCTGGCTGGAGGCGAGTTGTCGGCCATCTTAGATGGTGTTTGTGTGGCCTCGTTCCTCTGGAGGTATTGAGTTACCTTGGATTGGACAGATGAGTTCTGTTTCTTCTGCTTTTGTGGCGTATCTGTGCTAGATGTTCTCTTTGACCTCCCAGACATAGTTTAGTCTCGAAATTTGGGGAATTGCCTTGTCTAGCGAGCTACTAGATTGGAGTGAGAAGGGAGCCCATGGAAGAAGCGTCCTCACGCGGCCATCGCAAGCTCCGCCACCCTCGGTTTCTCTTTTTGTCTCTCTCTACAAGTTATGTGCTGCTTGAGGTCACAAAAACCTTAGCAACACTCCTACCATAGTTGTAGTCCAATGTCCTACCATGTTATTATTATTTAGTTATACAGCACTAACATTTTCTGCAGCACTCTATATAGTAAATAGTCATATCACAAGGAACTCACAATCTAATTCCTACCATAATTATAATCTTCTGTAGCACCATATTATTATGTATCTATGTAGCACTTAGATCTTTTTCAGTACTTTACAGAGTACCAGGGTATGTGGGCTACAAATCATGGGTGCGTGGGCCCCAGGCTTAAATTTCTCTGGTGGGTTCTCATTGTCCTAGTCCAGCCCTGAACACAGTGGGCCATGCATTTATACATCTGAACACTGTACCAGTGTTTCTCTCCATTGCAGTACTGATCCCAAAATTCATACAAAAGTATGTTATCATAATGACAACCAGATGAGTGTAAGTAAATAAAAAAAATGCATAAGTAGCTTTATGTGGCTTGGAATGACAAACATTGAAACCTAGTCTGAGGCAGTACAAGACTAATTATATATCTCCAGAGGGCAGTGGCGTACCTAGGGTATTTGACACCCGGTGCTGGATATCTACAGACACCCCCCCCCCCCAAATAAAAAAGGTAAAGTAGTGAGCGTGACAGCTAGACAGTGGTAGGATTAGCTTGTATGATCCCCTGAGGACAGTCAGTGACATGACTATGTACCTTGTACAGCGCTGCAGAAGATGTCAGTGCTATATAAATACATTATAAGAATATGGTAGGACATTGGACTAGGACTATGGTATGATTAGATTGTTAGCTCTTCTGAGGATAGACATGACTATGTACTCTATAAAATGCTGCAGAAGAGGTCAGTGCTATATAAATACATAATAATATGGAAGCACATTAGACTATGGTAGGATTAGATTGTGAGCTCCTCTGAGGACAGTCAGTGACATGACTATGTACTCTGTAAAGTGCTGCAGAAGATGTCAGTGCTATATAAATACATAATAATATGGTAGGACATAAGACTAGGACTATGGTAGGATTAGATTGTGAGCTCCTCTGAGGACAGTCAATGACATGACTATGTACTCTGTAAAGTGCTGCAGAAGATGTCAGTGCTATATAAATACATAATAATAATATGGTAGGACATAAGACTAGGACTATGGTAGGATTAGATTGTGAGCTCCTCTGAGGACAGTCAGGGACATGGCTATATACTCTGTAAAGTGCTGCAGAAGATGTCAGTGCTATATAAATACATAATAATAATATGGTAGGACATTAGACTATGATTATGGTATGATTAGATTGTTAGCTCCTCTGAGGACAGTCAGTGACATGACTATATACTCTGTAACGTTCTGCATAAGATGTCAGTGCTATATAAATACATAATAATAATATGGTAGGACATTACACTAGGCCTCAATTCACTAAGATCATGCTGGAGATAATAAGGCAAGAGAAAACTTACCTCCACATGTGAGAGAGTTATCTTACCTCTTCATTCCTTAAGTTACCTCCTCTGTAGTTAATTTACCTCCTCTGTAGTTAATTTACCTCCTCTGTAGTTATTTTCACATGCAGTTAATTAACAGCCTGTCTTTAACTCTGGAGTTATTTTAAGGATTGAAGAGTTAACTTAAAGACAGAAGAGTTAACTTTAGGCTTGCCTGAGGTAAAATGTTTCCTGAGTACTACATGCCTTATCACCATGGTAACAACTGTAGAAGAGTTATTAAAGACAGGAGATAATCTTAGTGAATTGAGGCCATAGCCTATGGTAGGATTAGAGTGTGAGCTCCTCTGAGGACATTTAGTGACATAATTATGTACTTTGAAAAGTGCTGCAGAAGATGTCAGTGCTATATAAATACATAATGATAATAAGGTAGGGAAAAATGCTAGGCATACACGGTGCGTTCCGGTGGCTCGATTAGTCACCGGATCGACTCCCGTCACGCCCCAGCGCGTCCGCTCGTGTGCCCGAATCGATTACTGCTCATCCCGCTTATCTTCCGCTCTATTCCCTGCCATTGTCCGCCCGCAGGAATAGATCCATTCGGGATCGGACCTGTCGGATATTATCAATCGAGCACATCAGCGGCTCAATTGATAAGAAAGAAACGCACCGTGTATGCCTAGCATTACACTATGACTATGGTGGGGATTAGATTGTGAGCTCTTCTGAGAATAGTAAGGGACAGGACTATGTAAGGACCCTTTTACACTTAGCACAATCTGTTACGGTGCAATTACACCACAACTGCAGAGCAATCGCACCACAATGGTCCCAAAAGGTTGCATCGCATGGTACTGTTGCGGTATGACCATACAGTGGCGCGTACTTTACAATAAAAGTATGCCTCACCACCAGGTTAAGCGCGCTGCGCGCATG
The DNA here is from genome assembly GCF_040937935.1 of Hyperolius riggenbachi. Classification (NCBI taxonomy): domain Eukaryota; kingdom Metazoa; phylum Chordata; class Amphibia; order Anura; family Hyperoliidae; genus Hyperolius; species Hyperolius riggenbachi. The sequence continues at coordinate 70,068,344 of NC_090652.1, forward strand.
ACGCACTGCAGTTATTGTGTCACCCCAATGAGACTCGCCACAACACGCTACACCGCAATCAGTTTGATAGTCACATAGGACTATCACTGCTTTTGTGACAGGATGCAGCGGCATAAGTGTGAAAGGTGACTAAAGTTCGACGTAAATGCCAGCACAATAACAATTATTATGGCACATAGTATTTTTAGGGGGGCTAGAAAATAAACAGAGAGAAGAAAGCTGAGGGGGATAGGGGAGTGAGGAAAAGATGGAAGATTGGAGAGACTGTATAGGCTATCTAGCAGGCCAGGCTGATACAGAACACTCAGCAGTCTCCATCCCCCACAAGTCAGGTTACATTAATTACAGCTATTCAGTCCTTGCTCACATGGCCAGCCCAGGTGGTCACTTCAGTGTCAGATAGCAGCCCTCCTGCAGAGCTCAAATCTCCCTGCAGCTAGGATGTGTGACAAGCTGCCCATATAGAGGGGACATGGCTCACTACACAGTGCTGAGCACTGGCATGACAGCTCTCTGTGCTTCTGTAATCAGACACATAAGCACGTGTCTGATCCTCACAGCAACAAACTTTAAACTAGGAGACCCGGGAAGGGAAGTCATCTGAAGCAGAGACATTCACAGGGCTGTGACTGTGTCATGTATAAGCTGATCATAGCCTGCACTACTTTGTTTCCTCTGCTTCCATAATGTAAGAAAGTGCAGAACTCTGCAGCCCCTGTAATGACCTCTCCTTCTCAGTCTGTTCCTCTGCCAGATGTATCAGGCTACAGGCAACTCTTACCCTCCTATTTTTAATTAATGTTAGCTGGATACCTGCTCTGGAGTCATGTGATCTAGTGAGGATACAGGGTGATCTGTCACTGCACCATAGTGGACCCCACGGAGCTCAGCTCACACACTCTCTCTGGCTGCCGCTGCTGAAAGTTGTAAGGGATGAGTGGGCGGGCTCACTCCACAGTCTCCCTCTCTTTCATTGGCAGGAGAGAGGTGCCTGTGCAAAAGAGCCTTATGCTGATTGGAGGGCGGGAGAGAGAGAGGGAGGGACAAACAGAGGAGGATGCCTGGAACTTTTTCTGGCTCAGCCGCTCGTGGATCAGCCTCCCTGTACTGCGGGGCGCAGAGTGACACAATTTAGTGTCATTTGGATGGTTGGCAGCCCTGTTATGAACTAGTCTCTGGGCTGGCCTTTTTGACACCCCTTTGTAGGCTGACACCCGGTGCGCCACGCCCCCTGCCGCCCTATTAACAGAACGCCACTGCCAGAGGGACACAAATAAGAGGTTGAAAGCAACAGACAAAGGGAGAGAAAACAAGCGATGTAGAAAAACAGCTCTTCAGAGGTGACAAAAATGTGTGATAATTTTGTACATTTCTTCCCACTCATCATTGTAGGTGGTGATAAGCCTGACTTTTGCCTAACCTGTTAGATTCTTTTCCCGTGGTTTCGATAATTTGTCCCTGGGTGTGTATCTGGCATTTCGTCTGGATTGTCTTGCACATTTTGTCAGATATCCTTATTCATGAAACTTTTGGGAATGTTATTTGGCCGCCAATTCAAAATCTTCTAATTAAGAGCAGTTTTTTCTTAGTTGTAAACATTGCCTATTGGGGACACTTTTTTTTTATTTTTTATTGTTCAAGTATGTCAGGATGTATAATGTAGTAAGCTGTTAATAGCTATTGTTTTCTATACATGGTGGTTGTCTTCAGGCATCCGTTTGGTTGTCTGGTAATCTGGTGGTCCAAAAAATTAACAGTAATAGGTTAGAAAGTATAGATTAAAAAATGTAAATCTTAACAATCCAGTTCACACAAAAAATACTCCAGGAGTACATTGGATTTCTATTCTGCCATGGTACGTTGTCAATCACGCAAAATCACCTTGCAATAACAGAGTGGAATCACTCCACCTCAGATGCCCACACACATTTCCTTTCCCACCAAGCAAGAAAGAGTATAGCGATCACGCCCCAACATATTAATGGTCACACCCTTCACCTGTAAATACTGTATATCTTGTTGTATTTACGACAAATTAGGCTTTCTTTGGGTGGTACTATTTGCTAAGAATTATTTTATTTGATATGCATTTTAAAGGGACAAATAGGAAATAAGGAAAAACAAAAATAGATAATTTCTCAGGTTTCATCCATTGTAGTTTAAAAATAAAATGTGCTTAGATACATAAAACCCACACATTTTTTTGTCCATGTGTCCCAGTTACAACAACATTTTAATTGTGCTCCTAGTACAATGTATGGGGCTAATATTTTATCTGGAAATAAAGGTGTATTTTTTTCCGTTTTGTGACGTTTGAATACCATAACAATAATTATAACCCTTTATTTGCAAAATTAACAGTAATACACCCTCATTACATACATATTATTAAAGTCCATCCATAAGGTAACTATTTATTTGTTTTTTTAAATGGTGTCTTTTTTATTTTTTAATTTACAAGTGTTTTATTTTGGTAACTATAGGGTAGGGATTTAAGGGGCTAAACATGAATAAAAATGTGTGTCTGTAAATGTAATTTATGAATGTAAAGTTGTGGGTTTTTTTGTGTGTGCTGCATTTTACTTTTTGGCCACAAGATGGCACTACACTAAACTTGTTCTAAAATTAAGAAGTTATAAATCAGGATGATACCATTTATTGGCTAACTAAAAATGAATAAAAATAAGCAAGCTTTCGGCCTTGCAGCCTTCGTCGGGCTTATATCCTGTTAGTTTGCAGGTTGGTGGTACAGACAGCTATATACATGCAACATCAAAATGGAAAACAGATATTTTTTCAAGCATAAATACATGTCATTAAGATGCCTTAATTCAAACAGACCATCAAAAGGGGGTTAGAGGTTGTTAGCTGAGATAAGGATCCTTGTTTACTCGATTCTCACAGACCTGGGATTAGGATTGACCCAGAGGTATCGTAAATTCTTAGTTCACAAGTTCAGCTAGAATGGCTGAGAAAGTTCAAATATCATCAGCCGCATACCAATATAAAAAGTTGTTGTCTTTATTTAAACCCTTCTCCACAGCTTTGAACCGTTTTATAAATTTTGTTTCCGCTATTAATCGATCATTTGACGTTTTGAAGCCACCCTTCAGGGCAGTGACACGAACATCATCCATGCTGTGTCCGTTGGACCGAAAGTGTGTAGCAACTGGGAGTCCAGATTTGGTATCATTAATAGTGTGCCTGTGTCCATTCATACGTTTGCGCAGAGTTTCTCCAGTTTCTCCCACGTACATAACATTGGGGCATTTAGCACACATGATCAGATATACCAGATTGGTGGAACCACAGGAAAATGTGCCTTGTACTCTGTACTCCTGTTGTGAACCTGGTATCATTAACCTGTCAGTGGAGTAAATGTGTCTGCAGGTCCCACATATTTTTTGTCGGCAGGGTGATGTTCCGTTTTGTTGAGGCCTATTCAAAGAACTCCTGACAATCATCTGTTTTAGATTGTGTGGTTGCCGATATGACAAGAGTGGAGGTTTAGGGTATATCGTTCTCAGTCTGTGATCCTTGTGTAAAATGGGATGAAGTTCCTTAGCAATCCTCCTTAAGATTTCCAGGTGTGGGTTGTAGGTGACAACCAAAGGGACACGTTCCTCTTTCTGGTTTTGCTTATATTTCAGGAGTTCAGTCCTGGGGATGATGCTGGCTTTCCTGATTTGGGCCTCAGCCATAGGAGAACTGTAACCTTGTTTAATGAAAGTGTTCTTAAGGCGATCCAGGTGCTTGTCTCTGTCCATCCTGTCAGAACAAATCCGGCTGTACCTTATAGCTTGGCTGTAATTTATAGAGTTCTTAATGTGCTTGGGATGAAAACTGTCATATCTTAGGTATATGGGACAGTCTGTAGGTGTGCGATACACAGAGGTTTGTGTGTTTTTACCCCTGATGTATATGGTGGTGTCCAGAAAGTTAATCTCTGCGTGAGAGTAGGTAAGTTTCAATTTGATTGTAGGAGGGAAGGCGTTGAAGATCCTGTGGAACTGGAGAAGATCATCCTCACTTGCGGACCAGATGATTAAAATATCATCAATGAAGCGGACGTAGGCCATGGGTTTTATGCTACATGCATTGAGGTATTCCTCTTCGATTTTGGCCATGAAGAGATTTGCATATTGTGGTGCGAATCGCGAACCCATTGCTACGCCCATCTGCTGTAAATAGAGGTCCTGTCCAAAAGTGAAATAATTATGAGTGAGAATGAATTTGATCAGTCCAGCAATAGGCTTTACAGGTATGCCCTGACCCTGAAGATATTTACGGCAGGCCGCAATACCATCATCATGGGGAATGTTCGTGTACAGGGACTCCACGTCCATCGTGGCCAGTATGGTTCCATCAGGTACTGGGCCGATGGCTGTCAGTTTGTTCAGGAGGTGGGTGGTATCCTGTATGTAGCTGGGTCTTTTACAGACAAGAGCTTTCAAGATGTTTTCCAGCCACCCTGAGATGTTCTCTGTAAGAGTTCCACTCCCTGAGATTATGGGCGTGCCTGGGTTTCCCTCTTTGTGGATCTTGGGAAGCATGTAAAAGCAGGCTGTTCTAGGCTCTTCAGGGATACGGGTCCTTACATGTAGTCTGATGTTTGCAGGCAATCTGTTAACCATCCTATTGAGTGCCATCCTGTAGCCTTTTGTGGGGTCCCCCTGTAATTTGGCATAGTGAGCGGTGTTGGATAATTGTCTTTGTGCCTCCTGGATGTAGTCACTGGTGTTCATTATGACTATGGCACCACCTTTATCCGCTGGTTTAATAATAATGTCCTTATTCTCCTTAAGGGATCTGATGGCCTGTCGCTCCTGTGGTGTTACGTTCTGGGCCAGTTTCTTTCTTTTACTCAGGATCCTGTCAGAGATTCTGCATCTGAATTTGTTGATGTATTTATCCAGGGTCGGGTTTTTTCCTTCTTTGGGGGTCCATCTTCTTTTCTACTTTTTAGAACTGGTGCGTTTTGGTCCCTTACATCACCCTGCCGACAAAAAATATGTGGGCCCTGCAGACATATTTACTCCACTGACAGGTTAATGATACCAGATTCACAACAGGAGTACAGAGTACAAGGCACATTTTCCTGTGGTTCCACCAATCTGGTATATCTGATCATGTGTGCTAAATGCCACAATGTTATGTACGTGGGAGAAACTAGACAAACTCTGCGCAAACGTATGAATGGACACAGGCACACTATTAATGATACCAAATCTGGACTCCCAGTTGCTACACACTTTCGGTCCAAAGGACAAAGCATGGATGATGTTCGCGTCACTGCCCTGAAGGGCGGCTTCAAAACGTCAAATGATCGATTAATAGCGGAAACATAATGTGTAAATCGGTTCAAAGCTGTGGAGAAGGGTTTGAATAAAGACAACAACTTTTTATATTGGTATGAGGCTGATGATATTTGAACTTTCTCAGCCATTTTAGCTGAACTTGTGAACTAAGAATTTACAATACCTCTGGGTCAATCCTAATCCCAGGTCTGTGAGAATCGAGTAAACAAGGATCCTTATCTTAGCTTACAACCTCTAACCCCATTTTGATGGTCTGTTTGAATTACGGCATCTTAATGACATGTATTTATGCTTGAAAAAAATATCTGTTTTCCCTTTTGATGTTGCATGTCTATAGCTGTCTGTACCACCAGCCTGCAAACTAACAGGATATACTGTATAAGCCCGACGAAGGCTTTAGTGAGCCAATAAATGGTATCATCCTGATTTATAACTTCTTGCTTTTACTGATGGCTAACACGGTACAATACCCTACTGCTAGTTCTAAAATTAGAAACACAAAAGCTTGGCTTCTGTGAGACTGTCAGATTGCTTCTGTGAGAATTACAGGCTGTGTCTTACTGCCGCAGCTTGTCATCCATGTCCCGGCACTGTGATCAGGTTTGAAAACAAGCTGTGCTCATTCGCTGATTACTGAAAAGCAAGATTGTAGCTGATTGGTGAGTGTGCGAGGCAGCGATTGGGAGATAAGGGGTAAACAAACAGGTATGTGTATCTATGTCCCTGGTTGTTAAGGGAAGCTTCCAGGGACATAGATGCACGTACCAGCAGTACAGAAGTGGTTAATCCTTTGTTTTTGTGAGTTTTTTTAGATGATTTAATTATGTTGGGACAGGTCCATTAGTAAAATGAATATATTGTGACACTTCTTGGAGCCTGGTACTTGCAATGAATTATGGGATAATACAGTATTATCTTTGTAATCGGTTGGTGTTTACAATGTGATAAAAAGACATTCAGAAGGTGCAAGAATAGTTGGTCCTGTTTATCAGGGGATATATTTTATATGTCAGCTTGCGAACAGTGGTCGGCAAAGATAGTCCAGGCAGAGGGGCGCCAGGAGCAGAAGTGTAGGAAAATGACAGGAGTGGAGCTACTCACAGTGCAAGCAGGACCAGTTGAGCAGTATAAGAAGGATCCTTTAAATTGCAGGAGCCTTCTTACAATTGCAGAAATTCCTACCAGCCAAGCTTTTGATTGTAATCTGAATAATAATAAACCAAACATTTGTATAGCCCTTTTCTCCTGCAGATGCAGCCACTAAGGGCAAACACAAGAGTCCACCCTGCAGTGTTGGAAGTCTTGCCTTGAACTCCTTACTGAATAGTAGAAAAGGTGGTCACTGTGGGGATGCCATGGTCACCTGTTTGACATGGAGAGACCAGGAGCCAAATGGAGTAGCAATATTGTGGAGTTAGATGTTGGATTGTAGTACAAGAATATTTATACTCACAAAGGTGGGATGCAGTCCCTGCAACCACCGTATATCACTAACGGGGAAATAACCGTCCCCTCTCAGTATTCCAGGTCCTACTGGAACTGGATGATAGCACTCTTGGTTGGTCCTTCTTGGTTGTAGAAAACACCACACCCGGAAGGTGAAAACCTCCAAAGGAGATGTAATGTATAGTACTTGTGTGTGTGTGTGTGTGTGTGTGTGGGGGGGGGGGGGGGGGGCACCCAAAGATAGGTAATGTAATGAAACCAAAAAAAATATGGTGAAGGAAGAGTGTCTTTACCACTCCAGATGGAGAAACCCAAACCACAGGGTTAATGTAAAGAGATTAAATTACTTGTTCAGCGTGATTAAATGGACTAAAAAAACACAATTAAAAGGACTAAAATAATATTAAAAGGTTCTTTTAATCAGGCTAAATAAATCATTTAATCTTTTTACATTATCTCTGTGGTTTGGGTTCTTCCATCTGGAGTGGTAAAGACTCCCTCCACCATATTGTTTTGGTTTATTACATTACCTATTTTAGGGCACTTCCTTACTGAATAGGTAACGACCCTAGCCAGGATTCAAACCCTGACCTCCCATGTCAAAGGCGGTGCCCTTAACCAGTACACTATAGTAGGAGACTATAAATATATTATAGAAGCCAAGACAGATTCCACTAACTCAGCTCGAATGGCAAATACTGATATATGTAGCTGGACGGATGCCCTTTTACTAACTGAGATCTGGAGATGGAAAAACTCACAAAAAAACTGCATATTCTCAGATTTCAGCAGTACATTGCTCCACCTCTAGAATAGATATAGCATATGCTAATACAAACCTCTTGCCGAATATTATGACAGATAACTATCTTCCAAGTTAGCTCTCAGACCACGCCCTTCTAGAGATCATAAGCAAAGTGGGAATTGCTCTGAAAATTAGACCCAAAATGGATACTAGATGTTAAAATTGGTGAAAAAAAACCTGGTTGCAATCCAGCAGTATTGGAATTTAAATACTGGCACTGCTAATGATCATATGACATGGAATGCTTTTAAGTCTACCATTAGAGGGGATTATATTATTCAGATAAGCACCCTTAAAAAATAATTAAATATTACACTAGAATCCTCACAGACAAAAGAAATAGAAGCATCCCAGAAACATGCAGAATCCCAAAACAAAACTAAATATAATAACATGATGCAAAGCAAAAGAGCACATTATTATTGGAGTGGCAATAGGTGACTTGAAAAAGGTGACAAAAATAGAAAACTGCTGGCCAACATCTCTCGTAGTCCTGCTGCTCACTTACTCAGTCTAATGTCCCTGAAATGAGATTGACATCATCTCCTACAGAAATACGTCACAGATTTCATGGCTACTACACATATTTATATCAATTACATTTCCTAAATGATGGTGGGGAGCTGCCAACCAATTAGCTAAAATTGAACTACCAACATTAGACAAGGAGGGGGAGCTCGGAGCTGTTTTGAAACTCAATTGTTTTCTTTTTCTTTGTATTGAAACATTTCAAAATCCAATTTAACAAAAACCCCAAAACTCTGAAAAAGGACATTTTGCTACGGTAGGTACATTTTCCAACAAGCTCTGCATACCCATTTTATATATCTGAAAGCAAACCTGACCGTGCATTTAAAAAGAGAGCAAGTCCCATACTTAGCTCTGTAGAGGAAAGCCTCTGAGTATGCAGAGGCTTCCCACATCCTCCTAGAGACCACCAGTACAGTTGGAACCCTCTGGAAGTTTGCAAATGTGCAGCTATCTGTGAACAAGCAGGGCCTTACTGCACAGGCACAGGATACCACATGCTGGCACAGCTTTTTCTGATGATCCCAACTGGCTCAGTGCTACTGCGCAGTCACAAGGTGTCCTGCGCCTGCTCTCGTTCATGGGTGGGAGCATGGTTGCAAACCTCCAGTGGGTTCCAGCACTGAATTGGTGAGCTCAAGGAGGACGTGGGAAGCCTGGAGGATCCAGACACTTCCCTTTACCAAGGTAAGTATGTGACTTGCTCTCTTTTTTGGGGATAGTTCAGTGGAGCTACTCACAGTGAAAGCAGGCCCAGTTGAGCAGTGTAAGTAGGCTCAATTAAAGTGGATTTATGGAGATGGAAATGTCTGGCTCTGCTCCGTGTAGGAAGCCTTTATAGGATTACTGTGTTATTGTGTAGTTACTTAGTATTGTAGTACTGCAGTCAGTGCTAGTAGTTGTTAGAGTAGTAGTACTACTGTGTTATCTTACTACAAAACTGCTGTGCTGTGAGCAGTGCAGGTGTGACAGTTAGTGTCTTCTCCTCTGCTGTCTGACTGTCACTCGGCACGCCCCACGTGCCAAGTGCCAGTTCACGTGCAAAGTGCAAAGTGCCATGTCACATGCAAAGTGCCATGTCACGTGCAAAGTGCAAAGTGCCACAAGCAAAGTGCAAAGAGCCACATCACGTGCAAAGGGAAAAGTGCCATGTGCAAAGTGCCATGTGTAAAGTGTCACATGCAAAGTGCCACATCACGTGCAAAGTGCAACATCACGTGCAAAGTGCAACGTGCAAAGTGCCACGTGCAAAGTGCAACGTGCAAAGTGCCACGTGCAAAGTGCCACATGCAAAGTGCCACGACACGTGCAAAGTGCCACGCGCAAAGTGCAAAGTGCCACGTCACATGCAAAGTGCCACATGGCACTTTGCACTTTGCACGTAACGTGGCACTTTGCACTTTGCACGTAACGTGGCACTTTGCACGTTGCACATGATGTGGCACTTTGCACGTGGAACTTTGCACTTTGCACATGGCACTTTGCACGTGGCACTTTGCACTTTACACGTGACATGGCACTTTGCACTTTGCACGTGGCACTTTGTACTTTGCAAGTGACATGGCACTTTGCTCTTTGCACGTGGCACTTTGCACGTGGCACTTTGCACATGGCATTTTGCACTTTGCAAGTGACGTGGCACTGTGCACGTGGCACTTTGCACATGGCACTTCACACGTGGCACTTTTCCATTTGCACTTTGCACGTGATGTGGCACTTTGCAGTTTGCACTTTGCCTGTAGCACTTTGCACTTTGCACGTGACGTGGAACTTTGCACTTTGCACGTGGCACTTTGCACATGGCACTTTGCACGTGACGTGGCACTTTGCACGTGGCACTTTGCACGTGGCAAGTGGCAGGTTGCACGTGTTAAGTGCCAAATGCAAAGTGCCAAGTGCCACTGCCAAGTGCCATGTCCGGCATGCTCCTGGCAGATGTAACACCTGCTGCTGCTTCTGCATTGTCCTGCTCCTGCTGCCTTTGCTGCTCCCACTGCCAGAGTGCCACAGGCCACTGCTGCTGTGCTGATACCACCTATATTTAACCCAAAACACAATCTGGTCTGGGCTGAAAACTGCCATGTCCCAGTTGTGCCGTTGGACTTTGGACACAATGTGGGCTGCACGACCGCTGGAACTTAGGCCTGATGTTGATTGACAGCCATTTCTTTGGGGGGGATTTAAAGTCCCCACATAATCAATTAGTGTTCCCCTTTACAAAATAATGATGCTACATGCCTCACTTACCCTAAAAAAACGTTTTTAAAGCAATTTAAAGACCACTTCCAGCTTTTCTATCCAGATATCCGAATTTGCCCGGATAGTGGGGTCGAATATCCGATTCGGATTGGATACCCAAAAGTTCAAATCTGAACATCCGATCTGGATCGGGATATCTGGGTATCTGGATCCGGGTCAATTCGAAATTTGAAAAGGGGTATCCGAGCACCCCTGGCTCCCAGCATAGGCCCTAGCACAGAAGGGAACCCTGGCCAGCCTCTCCTGAACTCATTGAGCCAATCAGAGAGCTCCCAGCCTAAGCCCTAGCACCCAATCACAGAAGGGATCCCTGGCCAGCCCCCTCTGAGGGGTGCCATGATGAGAAATCTCGTCCTTGCTTGTGTGATTGCTCACTGAGAGACATGCTCCAGTGCTGCTGCCTGGCCTAACAAGTGCTGTATACAGTGATAAACCTAAAGCTTTTCAGTGATTAACCTCCTTGGCGTTAACCCCGTGTGTGACACGGGGTAAGCCGCCGGAGGGTGCCGCTCTGGCACTGCTGGGCCAATTTACATCATTTTTTTTTCAAACACGTGTTTGGTCTGATCGCCGCCGCCCGCCGCCGATGCGCCGCTACCCACCGCGATACAGCCCCCCCCCCCCCGGCATACCCCTTGCGCAGCCTGGTCAATTGCCACCAGGCTGCGCTATGGGTGGATCGGGATTCCCTGTGACGTCACGACGTCGGCGACGTCGATGACGTCACTCCGTTTGTCGCCATGGCGACGGGGGAAGCCCTCAAGGAAATCCCGTTCAGAACGGGATTTCCTTATGGGCAAGCAGCGCCGGCGCGATCGGCGAGTACAGGGGGAGGGGACGCCGCAGGGAGGGGGGAAGCATGTAGCTAGCGCTAGGCTAGCTACATGCTAAAAAAATTTTGAAAAAAACCCTCCCGCGGCCACGCAGCTGCACATATCATACCGCCAGGGAGGTTAACACCTTCACTACACTATTGTTCTATTGTTCTATTAGGTAGCAACCTTGATTACATTCAGTGAAAGTCAGGCTTGTTGCAGCAGATGCTATGTGTCTGTGTGCTGCTGGCTTGCTATTATCCTTAGCTACAATATAGGTTAGGTTAGGGAAAAAGGATTACTGTGTTATTGTTTTAGTAGTTAGTACTGTAATACTGTAGTCAGTGCTAGTTAGTTGTTAGAGTAGTAGTACTACTGTGTTAGCTTACTACAGAACTGCTCTGCTGCTGAGCAGTGCCAGTGTGACAGTTAGTTTGCACTAGTGTCTTCTCCTCTGCTGTCTGACTGTCAATCGGCATGTGGCACGTGTCACTTGGCACGTGGCACGTGTCACTTGGCATGTCGCACTTGGCACCTGGCATTTGGCACTCAGCAAGTGGCACATGGCACTTGTCACGTGCAAAGTGCCAAGTGCAAAGTGCCACGTGCAAAGTGCAAAGTGCCACATGCAAACACGTGCAAAATGCCACGTGCAGACACGTTCAAAGTGCAAAGTGCCACATGCAAAGTGCCAAGTGCAAAGTGCCACGTGCAAAGTGCCTTGTGCACGTGTTTGCACATGGCACTTTGCACGTGGCACTTTGCACGTGGCATTTTGCACTGTGTGGTGTGCATGTGGCACTTTGCACATGTTTGCACGTGGCACTTTGCACGTGTCTGCACATGCCACTTTGCACTTTGCACTTGGCACTTTGCACGTGCCCCTTTGCACTTTGTACGTGTTTGCATTTGGCACTTTGCACGCCACGTGCCAAGTGCCTTGTGCCAAGTGCAAAGTGCCACATGCCAAGTGCCACGTGCCGAGTGACAGTCAGACAGCAGAGGAGAGGACACTAAATGTCACACTGGCACTGCTCAGCAGCACAGCAGTTCTTTAGTAAGCTAACACAGTAGTACTACTACTCTAACAACTACTAGCACTGATTGCAGTACTACAGTACTAACTACACAATTACACAGTAATGCTATTCCCTAATCCCTAACCTATACTGTAGCTAGCTAAGGCCAAAAGCTGGCCAGCAGGCAGCAGCTGGTCTGGTCTGTGAACAGCACACACACAGACACATAGCAGCTGCCTGCAGCACTGGAGCACAGCACACACTCTGACTGTCTGTCACACAAAGAAATCAAGCTAATTAATGATTTAACTATAGTGTAGTGATAGTGAAGGGGTTAATCACTGAACAGCGTATCACTGTGTACAGCCCTTGCTAGGCCAGCAGCACTGGAGCACACACTCTGCCTGTCACACAATGAAATCAAGCTAATTATCGATATAACAATAGTGTAGTGATAGTGTGAAGGGGTTAATCACTTAACAGCTTTAGGTTTAAAACTGTGTATAGCCCTTGCTAGGCCAGCAGCACTGGAACATGTCTCTCAGTGAGCATTCACATGCAAGGGACGCTATTTCTCATCATGGCAGCCCTCCTTATTATACATGGGGGGCTGGCCAGTGTTCCTTTCTGTTATTGGGTGCCAGGGTTTAGGCTGCAAGCCCTCTGATTGGCTCAATGAGGTCAGGTGGGGCTGGCCAGGGTTCCCCTCTGTGATTGGTTGCTAGGGCTTCTGCTGGGAGCCCTCTGATTGGCTCCAATAGTCAGATTTTGGCGGATATCCATGGATATCCACATTGCCAGCCAACTATCTTCAGATAGCTATCCGGATTTCTACAGAAATCCAGTATCTGGAATCCGAATCGGATAGCTGTAAAATGGTTGGATATCCGGGTTACCCGGATATCCGGAATCTGGATGAGCACCACTGCTGGAAGCCCTCTGATTGGCTCAATGACATCCTGGACATCATCTACTTAGTTCCAGTATCTCAATATTCGGATATCCGTCGGATATCTGCGGATATCCGGATTGCCAGCCAACTATCTGCAGATAGCTATCTGGATTTGCCCAGGTATCCGGAATCCGAATCAGAGGTCGGATAGCTGAAAAAAGTTCAGATATCCGGGTTACCCGGATATCCGGAATACAGATGAGCACCACTGCTTGTCTCTGCTTCTTCTATTTTATTAAAATTTTAATATATGATCTTATATTCTTATATTGTATGCAGCCTTTTTCTCAGTCCTTTATTTTTTTTTCTCCTTAGTAAGCACTTCTACATTCGATGCAACTTGGGTAAGCCTCACACTCATGCCATTGTTCAGTCCAGCCCCATCAGCCATTCTAATCAAGAGTAGCCCCCCCCCCCCCCCCCCCCCCAAGTTTAAAACTACCTAGGTACAGTGGGTTGCAAAAGTATTCGGCCCCCTTGAAGTTTTCGACATTTTTTCACATTACTGCCACAAACATGCATCAATTTTATTGGAATTCCACATGAAAGACCAATACAAAGTGGTGTACATGTGAGAAGTGGATCGAAAATCATACATCATTGCAAACATTTTTTACAAATCAATAACTGCAAAGTGGGGTGTGCGAAATTATTCGGCCCCCTGAGTCAATACTTTGTAGAACCACCTTTTGCTGCAATTACAGCTGCCAGTCTTTTAGGGTATGTCTCTACCAGCTTTGCACATCTAGAGACTGAAATCCTTGCCCATTCTTCTTTGCAAAACAGCTCCAGCTCAGTCAGATTATATGGACAGCGTTTGTGAACAGCAGTTTTCAGATCTTGCCACAGATTCTCGATTGGATTTAGATCTGGACCTTGACTGGGCCATTCTAACACATAGATATGTTTTGTTTTAAACCATTCCATTGTTGCCCTGGCTTTATGTTTATGGTCATTGTCCTGCTGGAAGGTGAACATCCACCCAGTCTCAAGTCTTTTGCAGTCTCCAAGAGGTTTTCTTCCAAGTTTGCCCTGTATTTGGCTCCATCCATCTTCCCATCAACTCTGACCAGCTTCCCTGTCCCTGCTGAAGAGATGCGCCCCCGAGCATGATGCTGCCACCACCATATTTGACAGTGGGGATGGTGTGTTCAGAGTGATGTGCAGTGTTAGCTTTCCGCCACACATAGCGTTTTGTATTTTGGCCAAAAAGTTCCATTTTGGTCTCATCTGACCAGAGCACCTTCTTCCACATGGTTGCTGTGTCCCCCACATGGCTTGTGGCAAACTACAAATGGGACTTCTTATGCTTTCTGTTAACAATGCCTTTCTTTTTGCCACTAGATATGTCGTGAACCTCCAATTTTCGCGAAAGGTTCGGTTCGCGAACCGCAATAGACTTCAATGGGGAGGCGAACTTTGAAAATTTTAAAAAATTCTACTGGCTTGAAAAATGATAGAAAACATGTTTCAAGAGCTCTAATACCTGGAGGACCCTCCCTCCTCCAAGCAAGGTCCTTATACCATTTGACTCAGTTGTCTGCCTACACTAATTAGTTATGGGACAGCTGCTACACACTCTGCTAGGGAGATTTTAATGGGTCTCCTCCTCCCTTCTACCCATTCCCTCTTCCCTCTTCTGCCAGGGAATTATACTATTTTAAAAACCAGTATACATCATACCATGGCTGGGAATCGAACCCAGCTCTCACTGTGTGGTGGGCAAGTCACCCTAACCACTGTAAGACTACAGTAGTAAGTGAAGCTGGCCTAAAATTTACCATTTATGCTCAATGCAATAGAAACAGGTTGCTTACAGGGAACCTTAACTGAGAGTGATATGGATGTTTCCTGTAAACAATACCAGTTGCCTGGCAGTCCAGCTGATCTTTGTGACTGCAATAGTGGCTGCATCACACCCTGAAACAAGCATGCAGCTAATCCAGTCTGACTTCAGGCAGAGCACCTGATCTGCATGCTTGTTCAGGGGCTGTGGCTAAAAGTATTAGAGACACAGGATCAGCAGGCGATTCAGGCAACTGCCTGGTATTATTTTAAAAGGAAAAATCCATATCCTTCTCCGTTTAGATTCCCTTTAAGGATTTGTAGCATAAAAGCCAACTCACATTGGCTGGGATTTGAACCTGGGTCGCACTGTGTGGTGAGCATGCACCCTAACCACTGTACCAACTGACGCTGGCATAAAAATTACCATTTATGCTCAATACAAGAGAAAAAGTAGACAAGACAAATAACATTTATATCACACTTTTCTCCTGGCGGACTCAAAGCACCAGAGCTGCAGCCACTAGGGCATGCTCTATAGGCTCATGAAAACCCAAATTTCCTATCTCAAAAAATTAGCATATTTCATCCGACCAATAAAAGAAAAGTGTTTTTAAAACAAAAAAAGTCAACCTTCAAATAATTATGTTCAGTTAGGCACTCAATACTTGGCCGGGAATCTTTTTGCAGAAATGACTGCTTCAATGCGGCGTGGCATGGAGGCAATCAGCCTGTGGCACTGCTCAGGTGTTATGGAGGCCCAGGATGCTTCGATAGTGGCCTTAAGCTCATCCAGAGTGTTGGGTCTTGCGTCTCTCAACTTTCTCTTCACAATATCCCACAGATTCTCTATGGGGTTCAGGTCAGGAGAGTTGACAGGCCAATTGAGCACAGTAATACCATGGTCAGTAAACCATTTACCAGTGGTTTTGGCACTGTGAGCAGGTGCCAGGTCGTGCTGAAAAATGAAATCTTCATCTCCATAAAGCTTTTCAGCAGATAGAAGCATGAACCAGAAACAGCGGCAGAAGCGCCTGACCTGAGCTACAGAGAAGCAGCACTGGACTGTTGCTCAGTGGTCCAAAGTACTTTTTTTGGATGAAAGCAACTTTTACATGTCATTCGGAAATCAAGGTGCCAGAGTCTGGAGGAAGACTGAGGGGACAGAGAGGGAAATGCCAAAATGCCTGTGGGATATTGTTAACAGAAGTTGATAGATGCAAGACCCAACACTCTGGATGAGCTTAAGGCCGCTATTGAAGCATCCTGGGCCTCCATAACACCTGATCAGTGCCACAGGCTGATTGCCTCCATGCCACGCCACATTGAAGCAGTCATTTTTGCAAAAGGATTCCCGACCAAGTATTGAGGGCATAACTGAACATAATTATTTGAAGGTTGACTTTTTTTGTTTTAAAAACACTTTTCTTTTATTGTTCGGATGAAATATGGTAATTTTTTGAGATGGAGAATTTGGGTTTTCATGACCTGTATGCCAAAATCATCAATATTAAAACAATAAAAGGCTTGAACTACTTCAGTTGTGTGTATTTGAATCTAAAATATATGACAGTCTAATGTTTATCAGTACATTACAGAAAATAATGAACTTTATCACAATTTTTTGAGAAGATCCTGTACATATGCACAGAGGGAGATACTGGTTGTTCTTGCTTAACCGTTGGAAACAGCTGTTATTATTTCCACAATGCAGCAAGGTTCACAGACAGGAAAACTGTCAGGACATAGGTCCTGACATTACACTGTGGGAGGAGTTTCACCACAATATCAGCCATACAAACACCCTTGATGATCTATTCGAAAAAAGGTAAAGATTTTTTTTTTTTTTAATGGAAAGGGGGTATCAGCTACTGATTGGGATGGAGCTCAATCCTTCATTACAGTTCCTCTTTATGTTTAAATGGAGGCAACTGCCAAGGGTTTACTGTGAAGGGAACAAAAGAAGAAGTCCAGAGGAGCAAAAGGCTGCACTGGATTGGAAAGTAGACGGTAGCAGAACGAGGATTAAAAATTAGGGATGGGACGAATCCACAATTTCTTCGAATCCGAATCCGGATCTGAATCTAAAAAGGTTCTCAAATATCTCGAACCTTTTCGAATCCCGAATCTAACAAATCCTGCACATAAGAATTGTGCGATCCGTGGTATAGTTGCCCGCAGTATAGGTACCCAGGCATAGGTAGCGAGGTAAAGGTGCCTTCAGTATAGCTAGCTAGGTATGGGTGCCTTCAATATTGGTAGCTTTCAGTATAGGTAGCAAGGTATAGGGGCCTTCAGTATAGGTAACAGGGTATATGGGCCTTCAGTATAGGTAGCAGGGTATATGGGCCTTCAGTATAGGTAGCAGAATATATGGGCCTTTAGTATAGGTAGCAGGGTATATGGGCCTTCAGTATAGGTAGCAGGGTATATGGGCCTTCAGTATAGGTAGAAGGGTATATGGGCCTTCAGTATAGGTAGAAGGGTATATGGGCCTTCAGTATCGGTAGCAAGGTACGTGTGCCTTCAGTATCGGAAGCAAGGTACGTGTTCCTTCAGTATAGGTAGCAAGGTATATGGGCCTTCAGTATTCAGTATAGGTAGCAAGGTATAAGGGCCTTCAGTATAGGTAGCACGGTACATGTGCTTTCAGTATTGGTAGGTAACTAGGTATAGGGGCCTTCAGTATAGGTAGCAAGGTACATGTGCCTTCAGTATAGGTAGGTAGGTAGGTAAAGGGAACTTCAGTATAGGTAGCAGGGTATAGGGCCTTAAGTATAGGTAGGTATGTAGGTAGATATAGGGGCCTTTAGGTAGGTAGGTAGGTATAGGGGCCTTTAGGTAGGTAGGTAAAGGGACCTTCAGTATAGGTAGCAGGGTATAGGGCCTTAAGTATAGGTAGGTATGTAGGTAGGTAGGTATAGGGGCCTTTAGGTAGGTAGGTAAGTATAGGGGCCTTTAGGTAGGTAGGTAGGTGGGTAGGTATAGGGTCCTTTAGGTAGGTAGGTAGGTAGGTATAGATGCCTTTAGGTAGGTAGGTAGGTATAGGGGCCTTTAAGTAGGTAGGTAGGTAGGTATATGGGCCCCCCCCCCCTGACCTCCTCAGTTCCCCATGCCTCCTCCGCTCACCGCCAACCCCCCTCCCCCACGGCCTCCTCCGTCTTCCATGCCTCCTCCGCTCACCCCTGCATAGGTATCTACTCACCTTTCCCATGGAGCGCAGAGCGGCAGACCTCTTTGTTACTTCCCTGTTCCCTCTAGTGGCCGGACCGGCTTTTACTGATGACGTCATTGTGAAAGCCGGTCACTAGGGGGAACCAGGAAATCAGAGAGAGGTCTGCCGCTCTGGGCTCCGCTCTGGATAGGTGAGTGGATGCTAACTATGGGGGCGGGGGGGGGGGAGCGGAGGAGGCGCGGGGGGGGGGGGGTCGGAGGAGGTCGGAGGAGGATGAGTGCGAGCGGGGGGAGCGGCGGAAGCGGCGATGCAGCGTCGGGATACGGCGGATTCGGATAGTGAAAAATGGCGTCGGGATTGGAATTCACGAATCTCAAATATTTCCCAATATTTGAAGGATTCGTGGATTCGCCAGATTAGTCGTCCCATCCCTATTAAAAATGTAATCCTCTCAGCACTCAAACTTGCCCTTCCTCTAATGTGTCAACACTTGACAACCAAAGGCATCAGCAGAAAAGTTCATACAATATACCGCCAAGTGTTTCTCAAACCTGTCCTTGTGACTCCCCAGTGGTGCATGTTTTCCAGGCATCCTCACCACAGGTGGGGTAATCAGTGTCTCAGCTACAGTACATGGAATCCACCTAGCTGAGACACTAATTACCCCACCTGTGCATAGGGGAGGTTGTCTGCAAAACATACACCGTTGTGGAGTGTTATATGTTGAATGTTTTGAGATTTTAATCAAATGATATATCATTGACGGATTTTGAGTTTTACATGTGGCTAGGGCCCTGCCGGATGAGGAATTATATCTGTATGATGTCATGTGATTGAGATATCAAAGCTATTGTTCAAGATGAGCGTAATGACCTAATTACGATTTTGCGAAATTTCGCGTAATTAGTGTAATTACGATTATGGCCGTAAGTACATAATCGTAATGAAGAAGGATTTCGCGAAATTTCGCGTAAGCGTAATTTTCGCGTAATTTTCGCATTACAGTCGTATCATGCCGTAATTTCGCATTAAACGCTACCGTAATTTCGCGTTAAACCGTAACGCTCCGTATAATATAAAAAAGCCGCCGACTTTAAGGGTTAATAGCAAAGCCCCCTTAAATGCTAAGAGCCTCAAATTTGGAGAATATATTAAGGAGATCAGGAGGAATAAGAGGAAATTTTTTTTTTCAAAAAGACCTTATAGGTTTTGAGAAAATCGATGTTAAAGTTTCAAAGGAAAAATGTAAACATTTAAAAACCCGCCGACTTTAACGGTTAATAGCAAAGCCTGCTTAAAGTTTAGGAACACCAAATTCCCAGGGTATATTAAGGGGATCAGTGGGAATAAGAGGAAAATTTTTTTTTTCAAAAAGACCTTATAGTTTTTGAGAAAATCGATTTTTAAGTTTCAAGGGCGAAAATGTCTTTTAAATGCGGAAAATGTCAGGTTTTTTTGCACAGGTAACAATAGTGTATTATTTTCATAGATTCCCCCAAGTGGGAAGAGTTTTACTTACTTCGTTCTGAGTGTGGGAAATATAAAAAAAAAACGACGTGGGGTCCCCCCTCCCAGACCTCTTTAACCCCTTGTCCCCCATGCAGGCTGGGATAGCCAGAATGCGGAGCACCGGCCGCGTGGGGCTCCGCACCCTGACTATACCAGCCCGCATGGTCCATGGATTGGGGGGTCTCGGAAGGGGAGGGGCAGCCAAGCTTTCCCCTCCCCCTCCGAGCCCTTGTCCAATCCAAGGACAAGGGGCTCTTCTCCACCTCCGATGGGCGGTGGAGGTGGAGGCCGCGATTTCCTGGGTGGGGGGTTCATGGTGGAATCTGGGAGTCCCCTTTAAAAAGGGGTCCCCCAGATGCCCACCCCCCTCCCAGGAGAAATGAGTATAGAGGTACTTGTAGTACCCCTTACCCATTTCCTTTAAGAGTTAAAAGTAAATAAACACACAAACACATAGAAAAAGTATTTTAATTGAACAAAAAACATAACCACGAAAAAAGTCCTTTAATATTCTTAATTAACCATTAATACTTACCTGTCCCTTTAAATAAATGATCCCACGCAATATCCTCGGAAATGTTCTATCAGTTACAATGTAACAAAGTTATTATGTAACAACTTTGTTACATTGTAACTACGCCGCACCCGACGCCACTCGCCGCTCAGCCGCCGCATACGCGTCCGTGCCGGACGCTAAGTCCCCGCAGCTCCCGCTGTCCACCCCGCCCACATCTGTCACCCACATGTCACCCACATGTGGGTGACATGTGGGAGAGGCGGGGAGGGCAGCGGAGCCGGCGGGGACTTAGCGTCCTGCACGGACCCGACAGAGCTCTGAGCTATATAGTTTAGAGCTCTGAGAAGCATCTTTGTATTTGGGCTCCAAGGAGCCCCATTGGTCCTTAGCAGACCAATGGGGTTCCTTCAAATCAGAAGGAACCCCATTGGTCTGCTAAGGACCAATGGGGCTCCTTGGAGCCCAAATACAAAGATGCTTTCGAGAGCTCTGAGCTATAGCTCAGAGCTCTGTCGGGTCCTGCAGCGCAGACGAGGCGGCGGCGAGTGACATCGGGTGCGGCGTAGTTACAATGTAACAAAGTTGTTATATTGTAATAACTTTGTTACATTGTAACTGATAGAACATTTCCGAGGATATTGCGTGGGATCATTTATTTAAAGGGACAGGTAAGTATTAATGGTTAATTAAGAATATTAAAGGACTTTTTTCGTGGTTATGTTTTTTGTTCAATTAAAATACTTTTTCTAAGTGTTTGTGTGTTTATTTACTTTTAACTCTTAAAGGAAATGGGTAAGGGGTACTACAAGTACCTCTATACTCATTTCTCCTGGGAGGGGGGTGGGCATCTGGGGGACCCCTTTTTAAAGGGGACTCCCAGATTCCACCATGAACCCCCCACCCAGGAAATCGCGGCCTCCACCTCCACCGCCCATCGGAGGTGGAGAAGAGCCCCTTGTCCTTGGATTGGACAAGGGCTCGGAGGGGGAGGGGAAAGCTTGGCTGCCCCTCCCCTTCCGAGACCCCCCAATCCATGGACCATGCGGGCTGGTATAGTCAGGGTGCGGAGCCCCACGCGGCCGGTGCTCCGCATTCTGGCTATCCCAGCCTGCATGGGGGACAAGGGGTTAAAGAGGTCTGGGAGGGGGGACCCCACGTCGTTTTTTTTTTATATTTCCCACACTCAGAACGAAGTAAGTAAAACTCTTCCCACTTGGGGGAATCTATGAAAATAATACACTATTGTTACCTGTGCAAAAAAAACTGACATTTTCCGCATTTAAAAGACATTTTTGCCCTTGAAACTTAAAAATCGATTTTCTCAAAAACTATAAGGTGTTTTTGAAAAAAATTTTTTTCCTCTTATTCCCACTGATCCCCTTAATATACCCTAGGAATTTGGTGTTCCTAAACTTTAAGCAGGCTTTGCTATTAACCGTTAAAGTCGGCGGGTTTTTAAATGTATACATTTTTACTTTGAAACTTTAACATCGATTTTCTCAAAAACTATAAGGTCTTTTTGAAAAAAAAAATTTTCCTCTTATTCCTCCTGATCTCCTTAATATATTCTCCAAATTTGAGTCTCTTAGCATTCAAGGGGGCTTTGCTATTAACCCTTAAAGTCGGCGGCTTTTTTATATTATACGGAGCGTTACGGTTTAACGCGAAATTACGGTAGCGTTTAATGCGAAATTACGGCATGAACGAAACGCGAAATTTCGCGTTGAAAATTACGCTTACGGTATTTTCAATTACTATTTTAATGGCAATTTCGCTACGCTAATTTCGCATCGTAATCGCAAATTTCGCATGCGTAATTATAGTAATGCGAAATTACGAAAATTTCAGCTCAACTCTAAGTGATACTTATACAATGTTGATTAATAGATACACAGTATATAATGCTAAGGTTTAGAATGAACATTTAGAGGTCTGCTGAGGTTGTGTTCCTTTCCTTGTGGAATTTAAGGTCACAGATGTCAAGACCAATCATCATTAGAAGTGTAGGAAATAGATCTCTGTCAAGCTAGGCTTCTGGTTGCAGAAATTGTATCTTGACTTCATAGTCAACAGCTGATTGTTGTGTGACGTGATTCAACCCTAGGTTATTCTGAGTTAGGGAAAGAGGCTTCATTCATGATATTAACCATATGTAGTTGAAGAACTCAAAAGTTACATCATAGCATTATTGCGGTCCAATCAGAAGGCAGAACAGTAGTAATACTGATAACCAACATATATATAAGGTACCTGCAGGAAGGTCTGGACTCTCACATTCATTCATTCATTCATTCATTCATTCATTCATTCATTCTCTTCACAGACAGACACATATACACACGTACACTCAAAGAAGACTACTACTGACAATAGATTCCATATATACAGTGGCTTGCAAAAGTATTTGGCCCCCTTGAAGTTTTCCACATTTTGTCACATTACTGCCACAAACATGAATCAATTTTATTGGAATTCCATGTGAAAGACCAATACAAAGTGGTGTACACGTGAGAAGTGGAACAAAAATCATACGTGATTCCAAACATTTTTTACAAAGCAATAACTGCAAAGTGGCGTGTGCATAATTATTCAGCCCCCTTTGGTCTGAGTGCAGTCAGTTGCCCATACACATTTCCTGATGAATGCTAATGACTAAACAGAGTGCACATGTGTGTAATCTAATGTCAGTACAAATACAGCTACTCTGTGACGACCTCAGAGGTTGTCTAAGAGAATATTGGGAGCAACAACACCATGAAGTCCAAAGAACACACCAGACAGGTCAGGGATAAAGTTATTGAGAAATTTAAAGCAGGTTTAGGCTACAAAAAGATTTCCAAAGCCTTGAACATCCCACGGAGCACTGTTCAAACGATCATTCAGAAATGGAAAGAGTATGGCACAACTGTAAACCTACTAGGACAAGGCCATCCACCTAAACTCACAGGCCGAACAAGGAGAGCGCTGATCAGAAATGCAGTCAAAAGGCCCATGGTGACTCTGGACAAACTGCAGAGATCTACAGCTCAGGTGGGGGAATCTGTCCATACAACAACTATTAGTCGTGCACTGCACAAAATTAGCCTTTATGGAAGAGTGGCAAGAAGAAAGCCATTGTTAACAGAAAAGCATAAGAAGTCCCATTTGCAGTTTGCCACAAGCCATGTAGGGGGCACAGCAAACATGTGGAAGAAGGTGCTCTGGTCAGATGAGACCAAAATGGAACCTTTTGGCCAAAATGCAAAACGCTATGTGTGGCGGAAAACTAACACTGCACATCACTCAGAACACACCATCCCCACTGTCAAATATGGTGGTGGCAGCATCATGCTCAGCGGGGTGCATCTCTTCAGCAGGGACAGGGAAGCTGGTCAGAGTTGATGGGAAGATGGATGGAGCCAAATACAGGGCAATCTTGGAAGAAAACCTCTTGGAGTCTGCAAAAGACTTGAGACTGGGGCGGAGGTTCACCTTCCAGCAGGACAACAACCCTAAAAATAAAGCCGGGGCAACAATGAAATGGTTTAAAACAAAACATATCCATGTGTTAGAATGGCCAAGTCAAAGTCCAGATCTAAATCCAATCAACAATCTGGGGCAAGATCTGAAAACCGCTGTTCACAAATGCTGTCCATCTAATCGGACTGAACTGGAGCAGTTTTGCAAAGAAGAATGGACAAGGATTTCAGTCTCTAGATGTGCAAAGCTGGTAGAGACATACCCTAAAAGACTGGCAGCTGTAATTGCAGCAAAAGGTGGTTCTGCAAAGTATTGACTCAGGGGGATGAATAATTACGCACACCCCAGTTTGCAGTTATTGATGTGTAAAAAATGTTTGGAATCATGTATGATTTTCATTCCATTCCTCACGTGTACACCACTTTGTATTGGTCTTTCACGTGGAATTCCAATAAAATTGATTCAGGTTTGTGGCAGTAATGTGACAAAATGTGGAAAACTTCAAGGGGGCCGAATACTTTTGCAAGCCACTGTATATACAGATTACACAGCAATTTAATCATTCTGTTTTTATATCTTTTGTAACTGATTTTGATGTACCAAAGAACTATACCTTATTGATTTTTGAACATCTATGGAGATCAATAACGTTTAATTAAAATCCACATTTTTACTGTCTCCTGAGAACTTTGTTCTTAAACAAACTTAAACCCCATTTGACAGGGAGTCACAAGGACAGGTTTGAGAAACACTGCAATACACAATATAGACTACAATATACAATTGTAAGAACATCTCTGTGATGCTTAATGGGTTCATTTCTTCTCATTTTTTTACCATACCTTTGCTGGGTGTAAGTCTAAACCATGGAGTTTGCATACATTCAAAACATAGCCATAGGAAAATAATGAAAACTCTGGACAGGTGGGAATGACTTTGCAATATGTGGCAAACTTAGAAGACTGAAGATATATAAACAGAACATTAACTGATTCTACCCTATGTGAATGAAACCTAGAACATAATTACCTGATTTATGGTGAGTCGAGTAATTAAGTACTTAAGAAAGGTGGAAGAACCAAAAGGATAAATTCAGTCATGGAAGCTGATAGTTTGACCATAACTGGTCTTTTCCTAATATTTCTTGAGACTGTAGTTGGAGTAATCCCGAACATCTTCATTGTATTTGCTATAAGTCTAGAATACATCAGGGAGCATCGTGTCAGCACCAGCAATAAACTTATCATTCCAATGTGCATCTCCAGTTCATGTTTCTCCATCATGGTGACCACAAATGAATTTTCTGGTGCATTCAACCCTAGCTTGTCCTCCTCAGTTTATGCTGAAGTCATCTTCTATATACTAAACGTGTACTTCATATTTTCCATTTCCTGGCTGACATCTTGTCTCTGCTTTTTCTATTTTATTAAAATTGTGCATTTCAAGCCTGGGTGTCTCAACTGGACAAAGATGAAGATTGACAGTATCATACCATGGGCGGTTTTGGTTGTGGAAACATTGTCCTTAGGTGCAAGTTTCATAAGCACTTTTATTTATATTTCTCCCCAAAAATCCACAAACAGCACAAAGAATCGTTTTTCTAAATATTGTAGCATAATGACTATTGGCATTTGTGTTCCATTTATAGTTGTGATGGTCACTACAGCCTTGACTGTTTTTTTTCTGAACTTGCACATTCATAAACTGAACAAAAGAGTACAGAGTAATGTGGATATGAATGTTCATCAAAGAGCTATGAGGACCATAATATATTTTCTTATATTGTATGCAGCCTTTTTCTCTGTCCTTTTTATTTTTTTCTCCTTATTAAGTACTTCTACCACGGCAGATGCAATTTGGGTATGCCTCATACTTATGTCATTGCTCAGTCTAGCCCAATCAGCCATTCTACTAAATAGTAGCCCCAAGTTTAAAACTACCTGGATATCTGTGTGTAATGCCATCTCCTCTTTTTGCCAATAAACTATGTGTGTAATAGTAAAACAATTTGTTCAATACAAAAATCATAATTTACAGAAGATATAATTTTGTTTAGCCACATCACCCCGCAGGCTTTTTTACCCTTGCCGAGAAGCATCTTTACCTTTCAGGGCTCCTCCCATTCATTTGACCGTAACTTTATTACTGCTTATCACCCCTATATGATCTATATATCGTGTTTTTTTCACCACAAATTAATCTTTTTGTGGGATATATTTGTTTTCCATGACACCTTTATTTTCTATGCATTTTTATTGCTAAAACATGGAAAAAAATACTATATTTCTGAAATCCCCCACCACCCCCCATAGTTTTAAAATAAACAATGCTACTGTAGAGGAAACCCACACTTTTTTTTACCTATTTGTGCTTTTCACAACATTTAAATTAGGATCATAGTACAATTTATGGCAGCAATATATATGTTTTAAATAAAGGTGTATTTTACTGGTTTGTGTCTTATGTTTTCTCACTGTACCCTATCAGTAATTGCAAGTAGTGATGACGCGAACCTCCGATTTTCGGTTCGTGAACCTTGTTCGCGAACCTCCGCGGAAAGTTCGGTTCGCGAAAAAGTTTGCGAACCGCGATAGACTTCAATGGGGAGGCGAACGTCAAAATTTAGAAAAATTTCTACTGGCTGGAAAGATGATAGAAAACATGTTTCAAGGGTTCTAACACCTGGAGGAGGACCACTCTCCAACCTTTCTACCTCCTACCGGAGGGAGGAGGATCTCATCTGCCAGGGAATTATAGTATTTCAAAAGCCAGCTTACATACCGTGGCTGGGAATTGAACCCAGGCCTCAGTGTATGGTAGGTAACTAACATATCCATTATACCACCAACACTACTAGCTGAAACTAGCCTAGCATGTACCATTTATGCTCAATCCAAGAGAAAAATTAGACAAGACAAATATCATTTATATTGCACTTTTCTCCTGGCGGACTCAAAGCACCAGAGCTGCAGCCACTAGGGCACGCTCTATAGGCAGTAGCAGGTGCTGGCTTACTGAACAGACAGTGCAGAGATTTGAACTCTGGTCTCCTGTATCAGAGGCAGAGCCCTTAACCATTACACCATCCAGCCACTGTTTAAGGATCTGTAGCCAGGCATGGCCTTGCCTTTTGTGTTCAACAGTTGTCAAGAGAAAAATTAGACAAGACAAATAACATATATATTGCGCTTTTCTCCTGGTGGACTCAAAGCACCAGAGCTGCAGCCCCTATATGCAGGAACAGTGTTAGGAAGACTTACCTAAGGTCTCCTAAAGAATAGGTGCTGGCTTACTGAACAGACAGAGCCAAGATTTGAACACTGGTCTCCTGTGTCAGAGGCAGAGCCCTTAACCATTACACCATCCAGCCACTGCTTAAGAATTTGTAGCCAGGCATGGCTTTGCCTTTTGTGTTCAACAGTTGTCCAAAGAGAACCCCAGATTGCCAGGTAGATTCATCTCTCTCTCCCTCTCTCTCTCTCTCTCTAACACGCCTAACACTGCTCCTGCCTATAGAGCGTGCCCTAGTGGCTGCAGCTCTGGCGCTTTGAGTCCACCAGGAATTTGTCTTGACTAATTTTTCTTTTGGATTGAGCATAAATGGTACATGCTAGGCTGGCTTCAGCTAGTAGTGTTGGTGGTATAATGGATATGTTAGGTACCTACCATACACTGAGTCCTGAGTTCAATTCCCAGCCACGGTATGTAAGCTGGCTTTTGAAATACTGGAATTCCCTGGCAGATGAGACCCTCCTCTCTCCAGTAGGAGGGAAATGAAGCCTACAAGAGCTTAATTAAGCTCTCCCTAGCAGAGTGTGTGTAGCAGCTGTCCCATAACTAATTAGTATAGGCAAGGGAGTGAGTCAAATGGCTCAAGGACCTTGCCTTTTATAAGGGGGGGGGGCTCCAGGAGTAAGTGCAGTCTGATTGGTAACAATGTGCCTGCTGACTGTGATGTAGAGGGTCAAAGTTCTGCTCAATAGAGCATTATGGGGTGAATCAAACTTCCTGGAAAGTTCGCCTTTGGCAGGCGAATGCGAACCACCGAAGTTCGCCGGGAACCGTTCACCGGCGAACCGTTCGGGACATCTCTAATTGCAAGCTCTTATTTGCAAGAATCACAGTAATATACCTTGCTGTCCTGCTCAGGGGTGCTCATCCGGATTCCAGATATCTGAGATACCCATATAATCCAAACTTTTTCAGCTATCCGACCGGAATTCGAATTACGGATACCTGGGCTCAAATCCGGATAGGAATCCGCAGATAGTTATCAGGCAATCCGCGAATATCCAAATATTGAGATACTGAAACTAAGAATATGACATCCATGACATCATTGAGCCAATCAGAGGGCTCCCAGCAGAAGCCCTAGGAATCATGCACAGAAGGGAACCCTGGCCAGGCCCCCCTGTGGGTGCCATGATGAGAAATCTTGTCCTTGCTTGTAACTGCTCATTGAGAGACATGCTCCAGTGCTGCTGGCCTAGCAAGTGCTGTATACAGTGATAAACCTAAAGCTGTTCAGTGATTAACACCTTCACTATCACTACACTATTGTTCTATTGTTTTATTGGTAGCTAGCTTGGTTTCATTCTGTGACAGTCAGAGTGTGTGCTGCAGGCTTGCTGCAGCAGCTGCTATGTGTCTGTGTGTGCACGTGGCACGTGGCACTTGGCATGTGGCACTTGGCACATGGCATTTGGCACATGGCATGTGGCACTTGGCACGTGGCATGTGACACTTGGCATGTGGCATTTGGCACTTGGCACGTGCCACTTGGCACATGTCACGTGTCACGCTTTAAGCATGCATTTTGTCTTCATGCAAGGCCTGGGTTGTGTCACAAAGTGTGGCCTTGTTCTCCTGTACTTCCTCTTCCATCCTGTGTGCTGGGTTAGCGTTGCCGGTCCCATTGGGTAGGACTACTTTTCAGGAATATCTCATTTCTATTATATTTATCAATGCATGGCAACAAAATGCATTGCTTTAAGCATGCATTTTGTCCTCATGCAAGGCCTGGGTTGTGTCACAAAGCGTGGCCTTGTTCTCCTGTACCTCCTCTTCCATCCTGTGTGCCGGTCCCATTGGAAGACCTTTGCTGGGGAGTTTGGCGCATGCCTCTTTTGCTTCTCACTTGTGCGCTTGTTGTGGTCGATATTCCCTGAATACTTTGTGGCACTATGCAAACTCTTGCAGCAGTGGGTTCTTCAGATGACTCATCTGTAGTGCTATCCTGACGGCGATGGCCTGCTTCCCATGTTGGGTCTGTGAACTCATCATCCGTAACCTCCTCTTCCATCTCATGTATGTGCACTGGAGTAGAGCTCCTCAGAACAACCTCTGCACACCTCAATCCCATCTCTTCCTCATCTTGGCAGACCTCCTATGATTCAAATTCCTGCGCATATTGCGAGGTTTGTGTGTCTTCGTCCTCGCTTTGCCTTTCAGTAATTGGTGCATTTTCAACATCCACTGCTTGTGAATCCAGGCACAAGATTTGTGGCTGTTCCATTGACCTTTCACAGATGCAAGGTTGCACATCTGGGGAAGGGGGGGGGGGGAGAATAGGTCCTGCGAATATCCCATTGTGTCGTGGAAGAATTGGTCGGACTCGGTATGTGGCCGTTGTGTGCATGGTGTACCTGCCCGGTTGTGTCACGCTTGTGGCCACTAGCTCCTTGTAACTGGCAGAGGACCTCGTGCCTGACAAGGATGGGCTGGTGCTTAACCCGCTGATGAACGCTTGAGAGGTCAACCAATTCACTACCTGGTCATGTTCTTGTGGGTTATTGAGAGTTGTTTTTTGTCCGTACAAGATGGGCGGTATTGAGTGGGTTTTCTTTGGCGCGCAAACACAGCCTCTACATGAACCGTCAGGGGAAACACCACTTCCCCTGTCCCTCCCTCTTTCACTGGAATTCTTCATAGTAGTCGTTACTTGTCACAAAGAAAAATTAAATAAACTTTTTTTATGGGCACAAGTTTCCCAGCTAGCCCTGAAAGTACTGCTTTTTTATACAACACTAAGCAAGAGTAAAATGCAATAAAGTGTGTTTATTTTATGGGCACAACTGTTCCCAGCTGGCACTGAAAGTACTGGTTTTTTTTCAACAATAAGGAACAGTAAAATGCAATAAACTGTGTTTTTTATGGGCACAACTGTTGCCAGCTGGCACTGAAAGTACTGTTTTTTTATACAACACTAAGCAAGAGTAAAATGCAATAAAGTGTGTTTATTTTATGGGCACAATTGTTCCCAGTTGGTACTAAAAGTACTGTTTTTTTTCAACAATAAGCAACAGTAGAATGCAATAAACGGTGTTTTTATGGGCACAACTGTTCCCAGTTGGCACTGATAGTACTTTTTTTATACAACACTAAGCAAGAGTAAAATGCAATAAAGTGTGTTTATTTTATGGACACAACTGTTCCCAGCTGGTACTGAAAGTACAGTTTTTTTCAACAATAAGCAACAGTAAAATGCAATAAACTGTGTTTTTTATAGGCACAACTGTTCCCAGCTAGCACTGAAAGTACTGTTTTTTTTTCAACAATAAGCAACAGTAAAATGCAATAAACTGTTTTTATGGGCACAACTATTCCCAGCTGGCACTGAAAGTACTGTTTTATTTTCAACAATAAGCAACAGTAAAATTCAATAAACTGTGTTTTTTATGGGCACAACTGTTCCCAGCTGGCACTGAAAGCACTGTTTTTTATACAACACTAAGCAAGAGTAAAATGCAATAAAATGTGTTTATTTTATGGGCACAACTGTTCCCAGCTGGCACTGAAAGTACTGTTTTTTTCAACAATAAGCAGCAGTAAAATGCAATAAAGTGTGTTTATTTTATGGGCACAACTGTTCCCAGATGGCACTGAAAGTACAGTTTTTTTCAATAATAAGCAACAGTAAAATGCAATAAACTGTGTTTTTTATAGGCACAACTTTTCCCAGTTAGCACTGAAAGTACTGTTTTTTTTCAACAATAAGCAACAGTAAAATGCAATAAACTGTTTTTTATGGGCACAACTGTTCCCAGCTGGCACTGAAAGTACAGTTTTTTTTATACAACACTGTAATGATCGGTGTCAAACATGCAGAGAGAATCTGATTATTGGCAATCTGCAGAATCACCAGTAATGCAGATATACACCAGATTATGGATGATCTGCAGAATCACCAATAATCCAGGTATGTCTAACCTCTGGACACCTGAGATATGAGTGTATGGAATAACAGTAACACTTTGAGCGAGAACCACCAGAGGAACTGGAGGTAGGACGATGAAGGGAATTCACCCCAGACTGTGGGTGAATCCCTATAGGCCAAAGGCTCCCTAGGAGAGGGGCCTGGGCTAGGTTGCAGGATGCCCTGCTGCTAAATGAACAAACTTGCCCTACTGGATGAGAGCTCCTAGCTCTCTACACCTTAGTGGCGGGCTAAAGTAGTACAGATACACAGTGCTAGTCTTGGGTGTGAGGTTTGTAGTTACAGCACCCTGGAACTAGCATAACATAACATTGATACCGTTTCCTAGTCTTGGGTGTGAGGTCCGTAGTCACAACACCCCGGAACTAGTCTATAACATAACAGCATTGACACAGTTTCCTAGGCTTGGGTGTGAGGTCCGTAGTCACAACACCCTGGAACTAGTCTATAGCATAACATAGCATTGAGACAGTTTCCTAGGCTTGGGTGTGAGGTCCGTAGTCACAACACCCTGGAACTAGTCTATAGCATAACATAACATAACATGCTAGAGTATTCTAGCTCAGTGTGATTTCCCAGGTCCGTCCTGGTTCTAACACACTGTAGGATCTGACTGAGGTCTGTGTGCTAACACATAAAGCATTTGCAACGGCAGACAACGTGAGACTGAGGGACGAGTGGTTATATAGTGCAGCGCTGATCAGCACCGCCCAGTCCCTTCCAGCCAATCCGCATACACCCTCGGATCAGCTGACCAAGGGAGTCAGCTGATCCGTCTCTGCTTCCCATAAAGCTTCTGTCTCTCCGCGCGCGCGCGTGTATTCCTCAGCCTATGTGCACAGGAAGGCTGAACCAGATCAGACACATGTTGCCGCGCGTAAACCGCCGGACTAGACGCGGAAACAGCCGCCACGCCGTCAGAGCACACGGCGGCTATTCCGCAATCCTTCACAGTACCCCCCCCCCCCCCCCCCGAGGAGTGGACTCCGGACACTTGCCACCCGGCTTCCCAGGATGTAAGTCATGGAACTCTTTCCTCAATTCCTCTGCGTACATGCGGCATTCTGGTACCCAAGTTCTATCCTCCACACCATAACCTTTCCAGTGTACCAAATATTGCACAGAATTTTGCACCAGCCGGGAGTCCAGAATCTTCTCAACCTCATTGTAACGATTGTGGAACTTTCTCCGTGATCAGCGCACAACGCGTGCGCTGACACGGCGGAAATCCTCCACAAGCGTATATTTGCAGGCACCCAGCAAAAGGTGCTATGCACCTGTAGAGGGAAATTCCTGTCGGCAGATGGCGCTGGGGAGTGCAGAGGAACCAATCCTCTGTACCTCCACAAGTGCCAGACAGGAATTGTATGAAGTGCAGAATGCAATCGCAAGAGAGGCGATTGCGAATGTGATTGAGCAAAGGGACAGGTTGTATGTGAGTGCGCCAATCCAGTCGCCACCCCGCGACCGCGCACACACACAACAGCAGATACGAAATAGGAACGCGATCGCGAGAGGTGTGATCGCCAGACGTGACACAAGGCAGATCAGAATAGAACACGAGGGTAGCAAAGGCACAGCAAATATTACAATAAGGAGATACGGAAAATAACAAACGCTAGCAAACCACGAACACCGCACTCATTCGCAACAGTGCACGCGGTTATGCGTGATCTCCACGTGATAAGCACAATAGAGACAAGCACGCCTAACTAACCATTACCAGACAAACATGAAACAGAGGACGCGAGCGCTTGCTTAACGGTTACCTCACCGAGCCTCCAGCAAGCGTAGCGGACAGACACACGAAAACAGGGACAAACGAGAGACAGGATCCACAGCACTAGCGAAAAGTGGCTAGCGTGATCCAGGTACAGAGTAGCAGAACAGAAGGATCCCCAGCGCTAGCGAAAAGTGACTAGCGCGATCCCAGAAGACAGAACTGAAGGATCCCCAGCGCTAGCGAAAAGTAGCTAGCGCGATCCCAGGAGACAGAACAGAAGAGATAGCTGGTAGCAACAGCTGCACCAGCTATACTCCAAGAACAGAGATCAGAACCATTTCCTGTCCACCACCGCTGGGACAGGACAATGGCAACAGGCAAGACAAGACAGAACAGGCAATACAGATAATACAACCTGACTGGGCTAGAAGGGGATCCTAAAGCAACCCCCAGGAATTAACTATACTAGATAGCAATGGCTGACACTCCAGCAGTGTCCATCAGGAACAGACCATGGAAAGGAAATGACCAGCAAAGCCTTCTGGGAAACATAAAGCTCTTATAGTGCCAGTCATCAAAGAAGGCAGGTAGGGGATTTGCATAACAAATGTATGCAAATTCCCCAGCAAGAGAACAGACCAGAAACTTGCAATGGAAAGACAGGTCTCTGTTCCAGAGACCTGCAGCCCACAGACTAGAGGAATGGACAAACAGCTGTCTGCCTGTGCAGCCAGCTGAGCGGATCATCACACTCATACTCGGGTTGATCATCAATTAATACGGGGGGGGGGGGAGTGGAATCCACCTGTACTGCCGGCTTGAGCAATGACACGTGGAATGATCTTACACCGTGCATACTGGTAGGAAGATCAACAGTATAAGTGACAGCATTAATTCTTTTGGTGACTGGAAATGGCCCAATAAACCTAGGCCCTAATTTGGGTGACAGTTGTTTCAATGCCAGATGTCGCGTAGACACCCAGACCAAATCTCCTGGTGAAAAGTCCCATTCAGCAGAGCGTCTCTTGTCAGTCTGCTTTTTCTGAGACTTGAAAGCCTTCCCCAAATTTGTTTTCACCAGCGCCCAAATGTGTTTTAACGCCACCTGCCAATCTTCTAATGCTGGGAAAGGAGTAGATACCACTGGCAAAGGAGCAAACTTAGGAGACCTTCCCGACACTACCTGAAAATGGGAAAACCCAGAGGAAGAACTTTTCAGGTTGTTGTGCGCAAACTCCGCAAAAGGTAAAAATTTTACCCAGTCGGTTTGTGCATCAGCCACATAGCATCTGAGAAACTGTTCCATGGATTGGTTGACCCTCTCGGTCTGACCATTTGTCTGCGGGTGGTAGCCTGATGAAAATGAAAGATCCATGCCCATAATATGACAAAATGCCCTCCAGAACTTAGAAACGAATTGGACTCCCCTATCTGATACTACATTCTCCGAAATGCCATGCAGCCGGAAAATGTGCTGGATGAAGAGATTAGCCAGCTCTTGGGTGGAGGGGAGTCCTTTCAGAGGGATAAAATGGGCCATCTTGCTGAATCTGTCTACTACCACCCAGATGACCGTCATGCCCTCAGACCTGGGGAGTTCACCTACAAAATCCATGGACAGATGGGTCCACGGTTCATTTGAAACCGGCAAAGGCTGTAAGGTCCCCACTGGAGCCTGTCAGGAAGGTTTGCTCCTAGCACACACAGCACACTCCCTCACAAACTCCTTACAATCTGTGGCCAAGGATGGCCACCATGCACACCTGGCAAGGAGATCCTGTGTCCTGGTGGCCCCTGGATGACCAGCATTCTTATGGGAGTGAAACAGCTGTAAGAGCTGTAAGCGAAAGGGCAGGGGCACAAACAACACTCCCTCTGGCTTTCCTTCTGGGACATCCTGCTTATATGGGGCCAGAGTGGCAGCCCAATGCTTCCAGGTCTTTGTGGCTGCCAAAACCACCCTCCGAGGCAGAATAGTCTCGGGTGCCGAGGGCTGTGCCGTCTCGGGCTCAAAACACCTGGACAAGGCATCAGCCTTAACATTCTTGCTACCAGGAGTGTACGTAATTATAAAGGAGAATCTGGAAAAGAACAGTGACCACCGGGCCTGTCAAGGACTGAGTCTCTTAGCATTCTCTATGTACTCCAAGTTTTTATGATCCGTGTAAACTGTAATGACATGTTCTGCACCCTCTAACCAATGTCGCCATTCCTCAAAGGCTAACTTGATGGCCAGGAGTTCACGGTTGCCTATATCGTAGTTTCTCTCCGCTGAAGAAAACCTACGGGAAAAGTAAGCGCAAGGATGAAGCTTACTCTGCAAACTGGAATGCTGAGACAGCACAGCCCCCACCCCCACCTCAGAGGCATCAACCTCTACTATAAACGGGAAGGTGACATCGACATGTCTCAGGATAGGGGCAGAACATAACAGTTTCTTTAGGGTATCAAAAGCCGTGAGAGCTTCCTCGGACCAATGGTGAGTATCAGCCCCTTTCTTAGTGAGACTGGTGAGGGGTGCAACCATTGTAGAGTACCCCTTAATAAATCTCCTGTAGTAATTCGCAAAACCCAGGAATCTCTGGAGGGCCTTCAGACCTACAGGCTGTGACCAGTCCAGTACTGCAGAGACTTTCCCAGGGTCCATAGAGAGGCCCAAGGTAGATATTACATACCCTAAAAACGCCACAGAGGTCACCTCAAAAATGCACTTTTCCAGTTTGGCATATAATTGATTCTGTCTTAGTCTTTCCAGCACATACTTAACATGTCTCCGATGCTCGGCCAGAGTGGTTGAAAAGACTAGTATATCATCAAGATATACTAATGCAAATTTACCCAAAATTGGTCTGAAAACTTCATTAATCAGCTCCTGGAAGACGGCTGGGGCGTTGCACAACCCGAAGGGCATCATTAAGTACTCGTAATGCCCATCGGGTGTATTAAAGGCTGTCTTCCACTCGTCACCGTCCCTGATGCGCACTAGGTTGTATGCTCCCCTTAAGTCAAATTTCGAGAACATTTTAGCATTGGTGATCTGGGAGAATAAATCGTCAATCAGAGGCAACGGGTAACGATTTATCACAGTGATCTTATTCAGACCCCGATAGTCTATCTTTTCTTTTAACAAAAAAGAACCCAGCGCCCGCAGGTGACCGGGAGGGGCGAATGAAACCCTTAGCTAAATTTTCTTTGATGTACTTCTGCATTGCCAACTTCTCCAGCCCGGACAAGTTATAAAGGTGACCCCTAGGAGGCATACAACCAGATCTTAATTCAATCGGACAATCAAAGGGACGGTGAGGGGGCAGTCTGTCTGCTGATTTAGGACAAAAGACATCAGGAAAATCTTTATACTGCTCCAGCAATCCTTCCACCTGAATACTGGTGTTACCCAATGCCAAACAATGATGATAGCAGCAGGTAGACCAGCTCGTTAGCTGACCAGAGGCCCAATCAATCTGAGGGGCGTGAAGTCGCAACCATGGCAGACCAAGGATAATGGTGGAAGTTGCCATCCGTAGCACAAAAAACTGAAGACTCTCCCTATGTAAAACCCCTATGGTGACCCCCAACTCTGGAGTCTGAGACAGAGGGTATTTACTCTGCAGAGGAGAGTCATCCACCGCAGTAACTAACACCTTATGACTTAATGGGACAATAGGTATTCTTAAGTCTTTGAGATAATACGACATTATTGGCCCATCCTGCAGAAGGATAAGGATCTATCAAGACACCTCCCTGACACTCCAGCCATAACCTATAGACGGTCATCGAACTTACGAGACATACTAGTCCACAGCACCTACACCCCCTATTCCGCCCCAAGAGAAACCTGGCTTCCACCAAAACCAGTAGGGTCCTTTAGATGTGGCCACTGTAAGGCTTGTAAATATATACCTACCTTGAAGCAATTTACAGTACCCTCCACTGGCAGAACTTTCAATATACTATCTTTTATCAACTGCGAAAGTAGGGGAGTTATATACGGGGCCAAGTGCCCCTGTAATTTATGGTATGTAGGAAAGACGACCAGACAATTTAAAGACCGGGTGCTGGAACATGTGGGGGATAGTGTTGGGCGAACAGTGTTCGCCACTGTTCGGGTTCTGCAGAACATCACCCTGTTCGGGTGATGTTCGAGTTCGGCCATATGGCCGAACTAAGAGCGCATGGCCGAACGTTCCCCGAACGTTCGGCTAGCGCTGTGATTGGCCGAACGGGTCACGTGGTTCGGACCCGAACGCGCTCTGATTGGCCGAACTGTCACGTGGTTCGGGTAAATAAATACCCGAACCACGTCATATCTCCGCCATTTGTCTGTGGGTTTAGCTTTGGGTAGGCAGGCAGGGTAGTTCGCGCTCCAGCCACGCTAGCCAGGGTCCCCCCTGTCATTGTGTCACTGCTGGGAACAGTAGTACACCGCTTGCTCAGCCACACTATATAGCAT
Organism: Hyperolius riggenbachi; assembly: GCF_040937935.1. Taxonomy (NCBI): domain Eukaryota; kingdom Metazoa; phylum Chordata; class Amphibia; order Anura; family Hyperoliidae; genus Hyperolius; species Hyperolius riggenbachi. The sequence goes on from NC_090652.1 coordinate 70,105,320, forward strand.
TCTGTTTACTGCCACTCTGTGTACCTCGCTCAGCCACACTATATAGCATTCTGTTTACTGCCACTCTGTGTCTGCTGGGAATAGTAGTACACCGCTTGCTCAGCCACACTATATAGCATTCTGTTTACTGCCACTCTGTGTACCTCGCTCAGCCACACTATATAGCATTCTGTTTACTGCCACTCTGTGTCTGCTGGGAATAGTGGTACACCGCTCGCTCAGCCACACTATATAGCATTCTGTTCACTGTTCTGTGTCTGCTTGGAATAGTGGTACACCGCTCGCTCGGCCACACTATATAGCATTCTGTTTACTGTTCTGTGTCTGCTGGGAATAGTGGTACACCGCTCGCTCAGCCACACTATATAGCATTCTGTTTACTGTTCTGTGTCTGCTGGGAATAGTGGTACACCGCTCGCTCAGCCACACTATATAGCATTCTGTTCACTGTTCTGTGTCTGCTGGGAATAGTGGTACACCGCTCGCTCAGCCACACTATATAGCATTCTGTTCACTGTTCTGTGTCTGCTGGGAATAGTGGTACACCGCTCGCTCAGCCACACTATATAGCATTCTGTTTACTGTTCTGTGTCTGCTGGGAATAGTGGTACACCGCTCGCTCATCCACACTATATAGCATTCTGTTCACTGTTCTGTGTCTGCTGGGAATAGTGGTACACCGCTCGCTCAGCCACACTATATAGCATTCTGTTCACTGTTCTGTGTCTGCTGGGAATAGTGGTACACCGCTCGCTCAGCCACACTATATAGCATTCTGTTCACTGTTCTGTGTCTGCTGGGAATAGTGGTACACTGCTCGCTCAGCCACACTATATAGCATTCTGTTTACTGTTCTGTGTCTGCTGGGAATAGTGGTACACCGCTCGCTCAGCCACACTATATAGCATTCTGTTTACTGTTCTGTGTCTGCTGGGAATAGTGGTACACCGCTCGCTCAGCCACACTATATAGCATTCTGTTTACTGTTCTGTGTCTGCTGGGAACAGTAGTACACCGCTCGCTCAGCCAGAGTATATAGCATTGTGTTTACTGCCACTCTGTGTACACCGCTCAGCCAGACTATATACCATTGTTTACTGACACTCTGTGTACACCGCTCAGCCAGACTATATACCATTGTTTACTGACACTCTGTGTACACCGCTCAGCCAGACTATATACCATTGTTTACTGCCACTCTGATTCTGCTGGGAACAGTAGTACACCGCTCGCTCAGCCAGACTATATACCATTGTTTACTGACACTCTGTGTACACTGCTCAGCCAGACTATATACCATTGTTTACTGCCACTCTGATTCTGCTGGGAACAGTAGTACACCGCTCGCTCAGCCAGACTATATACCATTGTTTACTGACACTATATAGCAGACTATATAGCATTGTGTGTACACCGCTCAGCCAGACTATATACCATTGTTTACTGACACTCTGTGTACACCGCTCAGCCAGACTATATACCATTGTTTACTGCCACTCTGATTCTGCTGGGAACAGTAGTACACCGCTCGCTCAGCCAGACTATATAGCATTGTGTTTACTGCCACTCTGTGTACACCGCTCAGCCACACTATATAGCATTGCGTACTCTGCCAGTCAGTGTGTATATTGCTGGGATCAGTAATACTCCACTCACCGTCAACCACTATATGAGCTCAACATGAGTTCCCCAGAGACCTCCGCTGTGAGCAGCACTCCCAACAACAGCAACAGCCAACGCCCCACGCAAGCTATAACATCCACCCCAGCAGCCAGTGGTCAGCAGCAGCCCTCCCCGGAGGAGAACGTTGTGTCCATCAGTCCGTCGCCAGAGCGATTAATGAGGGCTGCCATTGAGGAGATGATGGGGCCTGATGTGGAGGAGGAGGTCTGGCTCAGGCCAGCATCCCAAGTTAATGTTGAGGACGATGAGGGGTCTGTGTCTGGGGATGTTGGGGTGGCAGAGGTGGTGGGTGGGTCAGACTCAGGAGAAGAGTTGTATGATGAGGATGATGATCGGGACCATCTGTATGTGCCTCAGAGTCCGACCCCGGAAAACATGTTGTATCGTGTGTTTAGGTACTAAAATCTGCGTTCCCTCCCAGTAGTGTTGGGCGAACAGTGTTTGCCACTGTTCGGGTTCTGCAGAACATCACCCTGTTCGGGGTGACTATATAGCAGACTATATAGCATTGTGTTTAATGCCACTCTGTGTACACGGCTCAGCCACACTATATAGCATTGTGTTTACTTCCACTCTGTGTCTGCTGGGAACAGTAGTACACCGCTCACCCGCCACTGTATAGCATTGTGCTCTGTGTCACTGCTGACAATAGTGGTACACCGCTCACCCACCACTGTATAGCATTTCTGTACTGCCACTGTACTGCTGCCAGTCAGCGTGTACTTTAAGGATAAGTGAAATGAGGAAGAAATCCGGTGAAAGAGGGAGGGGCAAGGGAAGAGGTGTTTCCCCTGACGGTTCACGTACAGGCCACAGGGGAGCACCCAAGAAAACCCACTCAATACTGCCCATGTTGTCCAGGACAACAACCCTCACAGATCCAAAAGAACAGGACCAGATAATTACTTGGATGACCTCTCAAGCGTCCAGCAGTGGGTTAAGCAGCACCAGCACATCACGCACGAGGTCCGAGTCCTCAGCCAGTTAAAGTCTGGGCTTTCTTTGAAGACTGCACTGAGGATGTTACCATGGCGATTTGCAAGGTGTGCAAGACCCGCCTGAGCAGGGGAAAAGTATTAACAACCTCTCCACCACCAGCATGAGCCGCCACATTCTATCCAAACATCCCACTCTGTGGGCAAACGCGGCAGGACAGGGTACCACCAGCAACACTGCCTCCCTTGGGTTCACCAGACTCACCACCAGACCCGCCTCAGCAGCAGCAGTAGCCCAGCCATTGCGTGGTTCACAACATTCACAAACATCAGACGATGCTGACACTGTCACTTTCCGGACTAGTGCTCTTGAGGTCTCCCAGTGTTCATCAAACACAACAACCAACAGCCCTTCGGTGTGCAGCGCTACGGTTGAGTTGTCTGTCTCTGAGATGTTTGAGCACAAGAGGAAATTGCCAGCAAATGACCCCCGGGCCGTGGCAGTAACAGCCAGCCAGCATAGCCAAGCTTCTGGCCTGCGAAATGCTGCCATATCGAGTGGTGGAGACAAACAGCTTCAAGGGCATGATGTCAGTGGCCATCCCACGTTACGTGGTTCCCAGCCGCTACCACTTTGCGCGCTCTGCAGTGCCTGAGTTGCATGAGCACGTGGTCAGCTAAATAACCCGAAGCTTGAAGAATGCCGTTGCCTGCAAGGTTCACCTCACCACTGACACCTGGACGAGTGCGTTCGGCCAGGGTCGATACATCTCCCTTACCGCGCACTGGGTGAACCTTGTGGAGCCTGGCAGCGATTCCTCACCTGCTACGGCGCGGGTGTTGCCCACGCCGCAAACAGCTGGATAACAACAGCAGCACCTACCTCTCTGACTCCTTCTCCTCCAACGCATCTCAAAGCTGTACCTCATCCGGAAATGCTAACCCAGCACCAGCAGCAGTAGGATCGTGGAAGCAGTGCAGCACAGCTGTTGGCATGCGTCAGCAAGCGTTGCTGAAGCTGATCTGCCTTGGGGATAAGCAGCACACAGGGGAGGAAATTTGGAGGGGAATAAAGGAACAGACGGATTTGTGGCTGGCACCGCTGGACCTGAAACCGGGCATGAAGCTAGACACCTGGCACGAACTGGCAATGTACGCAATAGAGGTGCTGGCTTGCCCGGCAGCCAGCGTTATGTCGGAACGCTGTTTCAGTGCTGCCGGAGGCATCATCACAGATCGGCGTATCCGCCTCTCCACAGAAAATGCAGACCGTCTGACTCAAATTAAAATGAATCAATCCTGGATTGGAAACAACTATGCAACACTCCTGGACCCCAACCAAGTAACATGACCGATGAACATCTGGGATGGTTTAGCGTTTCCGGTCCCTGTTTATTGAACCTCTCATCTGTATTACATTTATGACTGCATGGCGGCAAAAAGCATTGCTGCTATATCCGCACGCTTTTTGTCCTCATGCAAGGCCTGGGTTGTTGTGTCTCACAAAGCGTGGCCTTCTCCTCCTGCGCCTCCTCCTGTTCCATCACGTGTGCTGCTGCTGCTGCTGCTGCTGCTGGGTTACCGTTGCCGGTCCCTGTTTATGGAACCTCTTATCTTTATTACATTTATGACTACATGGCGGTACAAAGCATGCTATCCGCACGCTTTTTGTCCTCATGCAAGGCCTGGGTTGTTGTGTCTCACAAAGCGTGGCCTTCTCCTCCTGCGCCTCCTCCTGTTCCATCACGTGTGCTGCTGCTGCTGCTGCTGCTGCTGGGTTACCGTTGCCGGTCCCTGTTTATGGAACCTCTTATCTTTATTACATTTATGACTACATGGCGGTACAAAGCATGCTATCCACACGCTTTTTGTCCTCATGCAAGGCCTGGGTTGTTGTGTCTCACAAAGCGTGGCCTTCTCCTCCTGCGCCTCCTCCTGTTCCATCACGTGTGCTGCTGCTGGGTTAGCGTTGCCGCGTGGTCCCTGTTTATTGAACCACTTATCTTTATTACATTTATGACTGCATGGTGGTACAAAGCATGCTATCCGCACGCTTCTTGTCCTCATGCAAGGCCTGGGTTGTTGTGTCTCAAAGCGTGGCCTTCTCCTCCTGCGCCACCCTCCTCCTGTTCCATCACGTGTGCTGCTGCTGGGTTAGCATTACCGGTCCCTTTTCCTGGAACCTCTTATATGTATTACATTTATGACTGCATGCCGACAAAAAGCATGTTACCTGTGCAAAGAAAACAGACATTTCCCGCATTTAAAAGACAGTTTTCCCTTTGAAACTTTAAAATCGATTTTCTCAAAAACTATAAGCTCTTTTTGCTAAAAAAATTTTTCCTCTTGTACCCACTCCCAAGGTGCACATACCCTGTAAATTTGGGGTATGTAGCATGTAAGGAGGCTTTACAAACCACAAAAGTTCGGGTCCCCATTGACTTCCATTATGTTCGGAGTTCGGGTCGAACACCCGAACATCGCGGCCATGTTCGGCCTGTTCGGCCCGAACCCGAACATCTAGATGTTCGCCCAACACTAGTGGGGGACATCAAACACAGAAGGGATACACCCATTGCAAGACATATGAATGAGTTACATTCCCCGAGACGTTTTGATATACAGTTTTGGGGGATACAGACCTGGAGAAGGGACTTTAGAGGGGGCAACTTCGATCAGAAATTAACACAGATCGAGTCCCAGTGGATTTTTCGTTTAGATACAATCTCACCGAGAGGACTAAACGAGGACTTCAATCTTGCCTGTTTTTTATAGATTGATATCTCTATGGCCCCCCTCGCCTAACGGGTCTATGTACCCATGTCCTTATTCTAAGTTTCTGATATATCTGTAGAATACATTATTGAACTTGAAACCCTTCCCCCGGTCCATAGCGCCCTATATGATATAGAGGGGACAACCTTATCCCGCTAGATGGTCTTATCCATATAACTGTATGTATCCTCTAATACAGCGCTTATGTATATATGTACCCATATATAGATATTGTCCTATGCTCCCTTCCTCCTTTCCCCCCCCCCCTTTTCTATCCCCTAGGCGTCCCTATCTATACATCTTATATGATATATCCCTGGCGGGAGATGCGTGTATACACAGATCACCATGACAACGGGGGCGGAACCTGATGAGGAGGGGAGGCACTTGGTCGCCTCCCCCCGCTCCCCGTCACAGGGACCCTGCGTAGTAAGGGAATGGGCAGCGCCGCAGATGACGTCCGCGCTCACGTGAAATACGGAACTTTGAATGCGGAAGTGACGCGGACGGCCTTGACACGCATGCCCCACCCACTAAGGTCCCCTACCTACAAAAAGCTTCCGATAAGATATATTTAGGATCGGAAACTCTCCGAGGACTATGGGCGTGGCTTAAGGGTATGAACCCCTCCTCTTCCTGCTTCCTTTGTATATATTTGGTCGCTGAACACGGCGCATCTAGCTCTGACTTGGGCTGATTCATGGGGGGCAATTTTTGATTTTAATTTTGTGGCGATGTGTATGATGTATAGCACTATGTAACATATGTATAGCACCTTCTGAAGAAGCCTTTGTGGTGAAATGTGATCTCATTAGGGTCTTTATGTACAGCACGATGCACATTTTCTAGCACTTTGTAAATAGCCCCCCTCCTTTGAAAGGGTGGTATCTAGGACCAGTACTAATGAGGGGTTAGCTGGGGTGAATTATAGTTTCACAGTAAGCGACCACACTCCGGTCCTTACCAACTTTTGCAGTGATTACCCCAGTCGCTCTGTGGGATAGCTACACCCCACTCATACATATTGTGAATGAGTGGAGGGGGATCAGCAAGGACCCCTGCAGTATATGACTGTGCAGATATATTTATGGATCTCACTGCGTGAGCAATACTTATAGCGTACTGCTATTTTTAGATTAACTAACTAATATATTAGCAGGTAAATAGAACCTGACTCAGTACTAATAGGGTTGTCATATTGACAGTGGTGTTTGACAATAGGTATTCCCAAGTTTCTAGCAAAATCATAGTCAATAAATTGGCGGCCGAGCCAGAGTCGATAAAGGCCTCAGTAGAAACTGTCTGGTCCTCCCATGAAATGGTGCATGGGAGGAGCAGTCGATCGTCTTTAAGAGGTAAATTCTGCGCGCCTAGGGTGTTACCTCTGACCACTCCTAGGCGGCAGCGTTTCCCGACTTTTTGGGACAGTTCTGTGCTTTATGACCCTCCTCTGCACAGTACATGCAGAGCTGTTCAGCTTTTCTACGACTCTGCTCAACTCAGGACAATTTTGACCGTCCAATCGGCATGGGTTCAAGAGAAGGTGACGTAGGTGGAGAAGAGGCATAGGTAACGTATCTCACACTACTCCTACCCCGACTTTGTCTCTGGTACCGTAGGCGACGGTCCACTCTGATCGCTAGAGAAATGGCTTCATCAATAGTTTTTGGCTCAGGATATCCCAGCATCAGATTAGACACTGCATCTGATAATCCTGACAAGAAACAATCCAACAATGCAAATGAGCCCCATCTAGCTGACACTGCCCACTTCCTGAACTCCGCTGCATAAGTCTCTACCGAATCTTTGCCTTGCCGCAACATCTTGGTCCAGATTCAGACGTTGCTAACGGCCATGGCTGCGATTTATGTACCTCAGAATTGCCACCATTGAAATTGCCCAAATAAACAGGTTTTTGTGACCCTAGGCTATGACCTCTTCGGCCTAGGGGCCCGAAACTCACCAGTTATGATCCCCCTAACAGTTCCTACAATGCTAGAAAATTTGCTGCATGGCAGTGGCTGCATGGTGTAATGGTGAATGGCTCTGCCTCCGACACAGGAGACTAGAGTTCGAATCTCGTCTCTGTCTGTTCAGTAAGCCAGCACCTATTCAGTCGGAGACCTTAGGCAAGTCTTCCTAACACTGCTATCTTGTCTAATTTTTCTCTTGACAACTGTTGAACACAAAATACAAGGCCATGTCTGGCTACATGGCTGTTAGCAGTGGCTGCATGGTGTAATGGTGAATGGCTCTGCCTCTGACACAGGAGACCAGAGTTCAAATCTTGTCTCTGTCTGTTCAGTAAGCCAGCACCAATTCAGTAGGAGACCTTAGGCAAGTCTTCCTAACACTGCTATCTTGTCTAATTTTTCTCTTGACAACTGTTGAACACAAAGAGGGAATAGGTAGAAGGGAGGAGGGAGCCCACAGCAGCTGTCCCATAACTAATTAGTGTAGGCAGACAACTGAGTCAAATGGTATAAGGACCTAGCTTGGAGGAGGGAGGAAGGGAGGGTGGGCGGGTCCTCCAGCAGTGATGTGTATCAATCATGTCTGCCTCCAGGTATTAGAGCCTTTGAAACATGTTTTCCATCATTTTTCTAGGTGTCAGAATTTTCTCTTTTTTACAAAGTTCGCCTCCCCATTGAAGTGTATTGCGGTTCGCGAACTTTTTCGCGAACCGAACCTTTCGCGGAGGTTCGCGAACAGGGTTCGCGAACCGAAAGTCGGAGGTTCGCGACATCTCTACACATGACACGTGCCAAGTGCCACATGACACGTGCCAAGTGCCATGCTCCTGGCACACGTTACACCTGCTGTTTTGCCCTGCTCCTGCCGCCTGTGCAGCTCCCACTGCCAGGGCAGGGTGCCACAGGCCACTGATACCACCTATATTTAACCCAAAACACAATTGCTGCAGCCATTTTTTTTGTGATTTTAAATCCCCACATCATTAATTATTGTTCCCCATTAAAAAATAATGATGCTACATGCCTCATTTACCCTAAAAAAGTTTTTAAAGCAATTTAAAGGGCACTTCCAATTTTTCTATACAGATATCCGTATCCGGCCAGATATCCGATTCGGATTCGGATCACAAAATTTTGAAATCGGATATCCGACCCAGATCGGATATCTGGGTATCCGGATCCGAATCGGGTCCGGATTTTGAAAAGGGGTATCCGAGCAGTACTAATATTTTCAAATATTATCAATAAAATGCTTTTTAAATCAACAAGCAAGAAAATACTTAGAATAATTAGGACCAATGTTTTTCACCTTTTTTCTTGGTACTTTTTCAATCGCAGAGTGCTGAGAAGTTAATTTAAACAGAAAATAAAAAATTATCTTGTAGGAGAAAACTTTTTAGAAAAAGTGATTTGAATAATGGCCCAGTCTAGGGAATTGAATGTATATGTATGCACACCCAAGACCATTACTTAACCACTGTGTATTCCTGTACTTTCCTGACAATTTTCACATCTTAGCTGTGTTGACATTGTAACAGCAATAACGTTTTCAAGAATTATAACATCCAAGTGATTTATATGTTTTTTTTTTAATACCTTTGATCGATAAGATCTCATGTTTGCAGGTTTCTCATTGTTAATATTACTCCATAACAACAAATTGGACTGCACTCAATCCTGAAATAGTTTGTGCAGGAGTAACAAGATACCTAACTAAAGAAAAAGACAAGCGCTTGCTACAATAATCATCCCCACTCTGATTGTACCAACTGTATAACAAATCTTTATTATAAATGAAATGCTGCATATAGGCAAAGTAGCCAATGGCACATATGCACCCACAAGCTATCTTGAGGAATCACATTTTAGTTAGTCCAACCTAAGACACTGTTTTGTACATGACTGATGATGCAGGTGAAGCCCAAGAAATGTGTTGTCCATTTTTAGTACTTTAATTAATACATGGTTCCCCAACTCTGTCCTCAAGGCCCACCAACAGTACATGTTTTGCAGGAAACCACAAACATTTACTGGTGAAGTAATTAGTGTCTCAGCAGAATTGATCAAACATCTCTTTGGATTTCCACAAAACATGCACGGTTGGTGGTCCTTGAGGACAGGGTTGGGGAACACTGTCTTCTTGTTTCCCAGTCATACTGGCCTTTCTCTTCTGGAGAGGTAAGACAAAACTGCCCCATCCTTTTTAAACTGTTTTAAATACTTTAGCAATCTGACATGTCCAAAATAGCTTTTTGGTGATTTTTACACTTCAGTTGGGAGGTGAAGGTATTTTAGCTGGACCTAAATTGCTTCTTAGGCCCCGTTTACACGTAATCAGTTGGTACGCGTTTTTTTTCTTCTCCATAGCAGTGCATTGTGAAAAATATTTCAGTTAAAACGCGTTAAGTGTGAAAGGTGCCATAAGAAAACATGGTACTTACTTTGAAAATCAGTTGACCTTTCAGTTATAACTGAGAGCAACTGATTAAGTGTAAACGGGGCCTTAGGAGTGCGACCATCCAGTTCCTGTCTCACAGTATCTGGAAAATGTGAGTAGGGGCAGACCTTTCCCTGAAAGCTCTGTTGATGGTTGTAAACTTGCAACCTATTTTGGTGAGAATAAAACCTAAAATTCTATGTTGTAAGTGCAATCAACCAGACATAATGCACTATTGGCTTGTAAGGCCTGACAGGTTATGTTCCCAATCAGGCCTTACAAGCCAACTCAGCCCACATCTTCACCTATAGAATAGTCCTCGCTTGAACAGGACACTAAATATGTCTCCTGACCTGGGTTACCCCAGGTCTTAAGGTGCAAGGAATACAAACTGAAGTAGAGATAACAACAATCTGCTAGGACCCTACTAAGGCTAGTAACACAGTTCAGATAGTTTATAAGTATCACACAGGGCAATTACCTTGATTCAGGAGGATGAGGCCCTCCGCTTCGATTGCCAGTAATGACAGATGTATGAGGATCAGGCAGTGAGGGATCCAGGCAGATTTAAGAGAGTTCATGCAAGTCCACATGCAATGTTATTCAACAGGCAGTGAATGCTCCAGGCAAGTAGAGAGTTCATGCAAGGATCTCATGCATGGTTATTCAATATGCAGGGATTAGTTCAGGCTTACTTAGAGTGTCCAGTAACTAGCAAAGGTCAGTCCAGGCAGCAGGCAAGGGTATCCAAAAAACAAGGCAGAGGTCAGTCCAGGCAGCAAGCAAGGGTTATCCAAAAAACAAGGCAAAGGTCAGTCCAGGCAGCAGGCAAGGGTATCCAAGAAACAAGGCAGAGGTCAGTCCAGGCAGCAGGCAAGGGTTATCCAAGAAACAAGGCAGATGTCGGTCCAGTCAGCAGGCAAGGGTATCCAGGAAATAAGGCAAGGGTTAATCACAGCAAACAGTAATCATCAATACAAGCCAAAGGTCAAGATCCAGTGATATCAATAAGTGAGTGTGCACCCAGGACCTATCCAAAGCTATGCTTATCACAGGCAATGACTGGGAGCACTCTGCAGGTTTAAATACAACTTTTAACCAATCAGTGGCGGCCACACTCCGCACATCTAATCACCCAGCGTTCAGCCTACCTAGGTGTCAGCTGTAATGTCAGCTGACACCGTGCTGTCAGCTGACCGGAGTCCGCTGACTATTGTTTACATTTGAGGGGCGTATTGCGAACACGTCCTCTGCCTATCCGCATGTGCGGTTTGCGTCTCAGCAGTGACGTCATCAGTAAGGAACAAGCGCTGAGACCCGGAAGCGACGGATTCCGCCCAGGTTTTGGCAGAAACTTCAAGAGCTGGCAAGTTCCTTATATGGCTCCTGATCTTTTGTTTTTCTTGTGAATTCTAGATCCTTTGGAGACACCTGGCAAACATATATCTTACAATGGCATATATCTTCTCTATCATACATATACAATAAAATAAATATTCTACATGCTGTATGAAATATATATATTCTATTTTAAAAACAAAATATTTATTCTGGTTGTTTCAATAATTCACTCATCTTTTGCAATTACTGAGCATTTTATTTCAATTTGAGAAAAATAAGAGGCCTCAGGCTACATTATTCTATAATTGTGGTAACCTGGCAAACATAACTAATGTGTCGTAACTTTAACTTCTTTCTCCTTTATAGTGACTTTCATGTCCAGGGGCCACCCGATTTAGGATTTGCCTGTTCATAGTTATGCAAATAGTGCTCATCTCGAGTTTCTGTTTAGCCTTTTTTTACATCTCCAGCAAGGGTCAGGTCATCAAGGAAACATTATTATACAAAGCAGCTGAACAGAAACTCTCTAATATACTCTTGTTTAAGCCAAAACTCAAATTCTGTCCTGGAGAAACATATTCGCAAATCCTTTTTAGGAGCTCTCCTAGCACTAGACTCAAGTCTTGGAGGACACATCTTTAACTCCACACATACAACAGACTTTAAATGAGTCACCCTGCACACTACAAACAGAGGACATTCCACACTTTAAGGAGACAACAGACAAAGCATTGTGCTCAGGACTTTGAGGCAGCATTTTAAATACCACAAACAGAGGAGATATCAAATTTTAAGTTGACATCTGCCACAACATTGGACTCAGGACGTTTAGAAGATAGCCTGAACACTACAATGAGAGGAAATTTCAAATTTTAAGGCAACACCTTACTTAATAAGACTTAAGACTTTTAGAGGATATCTTAAACATTACGAACAACAGAGACTTCAGATGTTAAGCTGACATCGGGTATAACATTAGAAATTATAAACACTTTGAGACAAAGAGAAGAATCCACGAATTAAGAACAAAGGACATAAGTGACCTACTGATGGATCTTGGCCATGCAGATTCAATAATTGTCACTAGCCTGACAGCTATTACTTTTGAAAATATTTTTGGGTTTATGTTCAATGTCTATGTCATTATCATCATATTGCTGGAACTACGTAAAAGAAAGCATATGAAGACAGGTAATAAAATTCGCATAGCAATATGCACCTCCAATGTTCTATACTCCATTGTTAATCTTGCCAGCATGTTCTATGGGCTCTTCTGGTGCCAGGTGTTTAAAACCTCACCAATCATTTACATTCTATATTCACTTTTGATGTACAGTGTCAGCTGTTGTTCGTGGCTTAGTGCCAGCCTCAGCTTCTTCTATTTTGTGAAGATCATAAATTTTAACTCCGGCTTTTTTGCATGGGTGAAGCTTAAGATTGGCTTCTTTGTCCCCTGGGTCATTCTTGTATCAGAAGTGGTGGCTTTGGGAAGCTTCTTTATTATCCTTCTTATAACAGTACCAGAGGAATCTTCAAGCACTCCATTAATCTTCCAATCTGTTAACATAACAACAAACACCTATATGAAGAAAAGATTTGCCCAAGTGATCATTGCGGTGGCTCTGGTGCCGGCATTCACCGTGATCTTCAGCACCATCCGGACCATTGCAGCCTTGAAGCAGCACCGACTCATGATGGAAAGGAGCATGGGACCTGCAGGCAGCATCGATCTTGAGACTTATAAAAGTGTAATTTGCAGAATGCTGCGCTTCTTGGCTGCCTTTGCTTTCTTTTACTTAGTCTTTCTCCTGTTTTATTTATCGTTATTTGAAGAATTAAGCCTAGGGTTCTGGATTTGTCTCATAATCATGTCATCGTTTTCTCCAATGCAAGCTGTGCTTATCCTTTTTGGTAATGAAAAGTTAAAGGGAGCCTGGAGGGAACTATTCAAATGTATTTTTGATTCTAAAAAAACGGATACATCAGAGTAAGTTAAGGTGCTCATACATTTAGAGATGATGGGCAGATTTGACCAAGAGAAAAATCTCTTTCTGATCGAATCTGGTTAGGGAGGGATGCACACACACTGCAGGCCAATTCCCAGTCAATTTCAGCATGAAATCTCTCAGGAATCAGCCGAGTCCACCGCATCTGCCACCGTGCTGTGCCCCCCCTCCCCAGTGCATAAAAGTGCCCCCCCTTGTGTCTGCATTGATACATTACTTATCCTTTGTCTTCCAACCCTCCTATATCACCCACCTTCTCTTCCATTTTTCTTCACATGCTGGTGAATTTTAGCGCATTGTGTGTGATGTCATACACTATATGCTAGCGGCGTGTGGGGTGCAAATGGAAGAGGAAGACATGTGGGCACCACACAGTGGGCGGCATAGGATAGGTAATGTATAAATGCACACATGAAGGGCACATTTATACACTAGAGGAAAAAGCACACCAGAGGTCTTATCACATTCATCGCTCATCCCAATATTGCTCGCTGTTACTGCTGCACACCCGATCGACCAAAACAGCCCGACATCTTGCACCATGTTCAGTTGATACATGCGACCAATTTCTGCCCAAAATTGGTTGCATCGTCTTGGCGGCACAAATTTTCATCCAATTCTACAATAATAATTGAATCTGATGGTTGAACGACTGCCAAGTTGAGAGATGTATGGCCACCTTTAGATTAAAATAAAGCATTTTTATTAGTTTTAGATGTATCAAGAAAATATTAAAGCCCAACTAAACTTAAAATATACAAAGCAAATTCTGATAGAAACCAGGATAATTGCTACTTCAGTACAACTCACTTCCCATAATTTTTAGATGACACCCAAAGCGGGAAGATAAATAGATTAAATCCATTTGTTTACATTTCTTGGTGACACTTGATAAAGGCCGCCGGCCGAAACGTCGAGTGTTTTTTCTATTACTATGGTACACTAAACAAGCATTTTTGCACAAATCCAGGTGGTGACCCAGTCGTCTTTTCTTTGCTGCTGTACATTTCTTGGTGTCCCTGCATAGCAGTAGAAGCCATGTATTTATGGGAGTAATCAGTGGCGTAGCTATAAACCTCGGGGCTCCGATGCAGAATTTGGACCCGAGCCTCTGCACTCTACATCAAATAACCAAGAGTAGGTACCTCAGTAAAGATAGCCAGGGATAGATGCCTGAGTATAGATAGTCAGGAATAGGTACCTCAGTATAGGTAGCAAGGATAAGATGCCTCAGTAGAGATGGCCAGGATTAGATGCCTCAGTATAGGTAGCCAGGATAAGATGCCTCAGTTTCGATAGCAAGGATTAGATGCCTCAGTATAGATGGCCAGGATTAGATGCCTCAGTATAGGTAGTCAGGAATAGGTACCTCAGTATAGGTAGCCGGGATAAGATGCCTCAGTATTGATAGCCAGGATTAGATGCCTCAGTATAGATAGCCAGTATTAGATGCCTCAGTATAGATAGCCAGGATTAGATACCTCAGTATAGGTCGCCAGGGTAGTCAGGTGGAGGGGAGACGCAGTGGCATAGACCAGCAGCGGTGTCATCAGATACTCACCTCACCACGATCCACGCGCTGCATCTACAAACTTCTTCCTGCTCTTGCAGGACAGGAAGAAGTTTCTAGATGTTTGTTTATAGGTGAAACGTGTGGATCGTGGTGAAGTAAATAAGGCACTGGAGTAGTACTCTGCTTGTGTCTAATGTGGCACACAATTAGGGCAGTAGTAGTGGGCGGAGCTGTGAGTGGGTACCTGTGGGCTCTGTGGAGTATCAGACACAGAGATGTGCAATAGTTCAAACACAATACAGTGATAACAGAGGCACCGAAGTGCTACTCAGTTTCTGTTTGAAGTGGCACACAATTATATCAGTAGTAGTGGGCACAGCTGTGAGTGGGTACCAGTGGGCTCTGTGGCGTATCAGACACAGAGATATGCAATATTGTGTCTAATGTGACACACAATTATAGTGGGCAGTGGGCACAGCTCTGGGTGGGTGCCTGTGGGCTGTAGGGTGTTGCACACACACAAATTAAAGAAAAAAAAAACAGCAGAAGCATGAAGTAGCTTTTTGGGATGCTTTAACTGCAAGTCAGTCAGTGAGAAACAAAAAAAACAGGCCAAGCTAATGCTTTCTCTATATCATCAATGTGTCTCTCCCTTCCTCTCACTATACCAGCTTAAGACAGATGGAAACATGGCCAGCGCATTTTTATAGGGGGATGGGGGGTCCGTTAGGGAGTGCAGGCTGATTGACTGGCATTTGCCTGCTGACTGTGAGGTAAGGGGTCAAAGTTTAGCCCAATGATGATGTATAGGCGGCGGGTCGAACACGCCATGTGTTCACCACGTGCACAAATAGCTGGTACTCGCATTAAAGTGCTGGCCGGCGAAGCATTCGGGCAATCTCTAAACAAGAATTACAAAGAATGATGCTGGGAGCATAAACAGCCACTTCCTCTCAGCACTTCACCTTGCCTTGCCTTTTACGTGCCAATACTTTACAACCAACTGCATCAACAGTAAATTCCACAATATATTTTTTTTTTCAGACAATCAGCAAGCTCTTATGGCTCGTTGCCCGGCATAAAATATCAGCTTCATCAGCATGCTCTTGCGCCAGGGCCGAGTTTTGCATCATAGTCTGTAACCTATTTTATTACTGATTAACCAAAATTCATTAAAACAGAAAAAGAAAAATAAATAGAAATAGCAAAGAAAAAGAATAAATTAGAAAGATTATTCCAATATGGAGAAGTTGTACTTACACAATCATAATATTAATGACTGATTACAAAATTAGATCATATTTTTGTCCCCTTACACATAAACAAATCCCTGCATCTAGTTAGTAGGGTATCCATAAGTCGGCTAATTGCCCGACTTAATACTTAATTTTATGTCCAATATCCTTGTTCATAATATAATTGAGATAATATACACTAAACATTTAGAATAGTTCTTCTCCAATTTCAAGACATTAACAAGATACAACAAGTAAATTCCACAATATAGACTACAATGTACAGTCATAGGAACAACTCTGTGATACTTAATGGGGTAATTTCTTCATTTTTTTTTTTTTTTTTACCAACCCTTCGCTGGCTGTAAGTCTACACCATGGAGTTTGCATACATTCAAAACATAGTCATAAGGATATAATGACAGCTCTAGACAGTTGGGGATGACTGTGCAATATGTCATAAACTTAGAAGACTGGAGATATATAAGCAGAACACTTACTGATTCCATTCTATGCGAATGAAATAGACAACATAATTACCTGATTTATGGTCAGTCATGGAAGCTGATGGTTGGACCATAACTGGTCTTGTCATAATAATTCTTGAGACCATAGCTGGAGTTATCCCGAACATCTTCATATTATTTGCTATAAGTCTAGAATATTTTATGGAGCATCATGTCAGCACCAGCAATAAACTTATCATTCCAATGTGCATCTCCAGTTCATGTTTCTCCATCATGGTGACCACAAATGAATTTTCTAGTGCATTCAATCCTAACTTGTCCTCCTCAGTTTATGCTGAATTCATCTTCTATACACTAAACATGTACAGCATATTTTCCATTTCCTGGCTGACGTCTTGTCTCTGCTTCTTCTATTTTATTAAAATTGTGCATTTCAAGCCTGGGCGTCTCAACTGGACCAAGATGAAGATTGACAGCATCATACCATGGGTGGTTTTGGTTGTGGAAGCTGTGTCCTTAGGTGGAAGCTTAATAAACGCTTATATTTTTGTTTTTCCTAAAGCATCCATGAACAACACAATCTACAGCTCACCTAAATATGGTAGCATAATTACTATTGTCATTTGTGTTCCATTTATGATTGTGATGGCCACCACAACCTTGACTGTTTTTTTTCTGAACTTGCACATTCATAAAATGAACAAAAGTGTACAGAGTAATGTGGATATGGATGTTCATCAAAGAGCTATGAGGACCATAATATATTTTCTTATATTGTATGCAGCCTTTTTCTCATTCCTTTTCATTTTTTTCTTCTTAGTAAGTACTTCTTCTACATCCGATGCAACTTGGATATGCCTCATACTCATCTCATTGTTCAGTCCAGCCCAATCAGCCATTCTAATCAAGAGTGGCCCCAAGTTTAAAACTACCTGGATATATGTGTGTAATGCCTTCTCCTGTGTGTAGTGGTAAAAAAAAAAAAGTTTAATGCAAAAATCATATTCATGCTGAAGATATAATTTAGTTTAACCACTTCACCCCGTATACTGTTTTACACTTCCCGCGAAGAGCCATTTTCACCTTTCAGGGCTCCTCCCATTCATTTGGTGATAACTTTATCACTCCTAAATGATCTATACCTTGTTTTTTTTTTTCACCACAAAGTAGACTTTTTGTGGGTGATATTTTGTTTTCAGTAATTACTTTATTTTCTATGCATTTTTAATGGAAAAATAAGGAAAACTATACTACATTTCTGAAATTCCATCCCCTGTACTCTTAAAATAAACAATGCTGCTGTAGAGAAAACCCACATTTTTTTGCCTATTTGTCCTGGTTATCACAACATTTAAAGTATGATCATAGTACAATTTATGGCAACAATATATCATTTGTAAAGAATGGTATATAACAGTATTTTTTTAGTTTTCTCACTGTACCCTATCAATAATTGCAATTCCTTATTTGCAAGAATATCCGTACCCTCACGACATACATATTAAAAAAAAGTTGAGTATTTAAAGGACAAACAAGGTAATCTGGGACATGTCAGATTACTTACCTGGGGCTTCTTCCAGCCCCTAGGAGTCTTCTGGTTCCCTCACCACAGCTCTGGTGTTCCTCACTGTCCTGCTGGCAGCCTGTATCTTTATCTTTGAAACTGCTAATAAAAGATAAAGTGGACCTGAACTCTTGCACAGGACAGAAGGAAAACATAGAGAAATGCACCCTGTATGCATTTAGAGAATTTAGCCTGCCTATTTCCCCTTTATCTGTGTCTAATCACAAGTTGTAGTTTGATCTCTCCACTGGGTCACTTGACTGCAATGGCAATGTCAGGCTTTGGATAGGCACACCTTGCCGTGTTTCTGTAGTCGGGTGCTCAGCCTTGATGCAGAAGCAGCATCAGTTGTATGTCTGCACTTTATCTGATGAAGGGGACCCTCCATGGCCCCGTAACAATAGTCATGTTGTGCATACAATAAAACTGCTTGGAACTTTGAACTGGTGTGCCAGCCGACCTTGAATTGCTTGACTGCAATGGCAGAGATAGATAAGCTAATGGAAAGCACAGTATGTTAACAATATGTCTGCTTCCATGAATCAGGAAGTATACACACTGCAGATTTATTTAAGGATTTGTATCAGCTGTAAGAAATAAATATTTTTTTGTTTAAAGGGGCACTATGGCGAAAATTGTAAAATTTAAAATATGTGCAAACAGAGACAAATAAGAAGTACATTTTTTTTCCAGAGTAAAAATGAGCCATAAATTACTTTTCTCCTATATTGCTGCCACTAACAGAAGGCAGTAGAAATCTGACAGAAGTGGCAGGTTTTGGATTAGTCCATCTCTTCATAGGGGATTATCAGCAAGGCTTTTAATCTTTATAAAGATATTTCCTTAAAAGGATTTAAACAATGATGCTGGCCAGCTTCCCTGCTCCCTACACAATTTTTTGGCAGTTGGACAGAGCAACTGCCATTCACTAATTGCTTTTGAAAATAAATAAATACCCGAGAATCCCCTATAAGGAGATGGACTAGTCCAAAACCTGTCACTTCTGTCAGATTTCTACTACCTACTGTAAATGACAGCAACATAGGAGAAAAGTAATTTATGGCTCATTTTACTCTGGATAAAAATGTAGTTCTTATTTGTTTATTTTGCACATATTTTAAATTTTAAAATGTTTCGCCATAGTGCCCCTTTAAAGGTCATTATGCTGTTCCATATCCTTTAGAGCAGAGATAATATTCTGAGTTCAGGTCTGCTTTAAGTTTTAAAAGACTATTTGGCCCCAGTTCGATACATTATAGGCTCAATCCTGTAGGACCTTGTGTATCATGTTGTCTCTTGTATCACTTCCTGAAAGTTTTGTTGATTTTGTTAAAAAAAGGAATGAAAGGCTTTTGAATGTTGTGATCAATAGATAAAAATGGTTCACAATGGACTGTTAAGTAGCCACTCAAAAGCAAAAACCTGAATTTCAACTATACTCAGGTCTCTACTGCTTAGCTTAAAGAGGAACTCCAGTGAAAATAGTGTAATAAAAAGTGCTTCATTTTTAAAATAATTATGTATACATGATTTAGTCAGTGTTTGCTCATTGTAAAATATTTCCTCCCCCTGATTTACATCCTGACATTTATTATATGGTGATTTTTTTACTGTTGGTAGGTGATGTCAGTGGAAGGAGATGCTGCTTGCTTTTTTTTGGCAGTTGGAAACAGCTATTATTTCCCACAATGCAACAAGGCTCCCACATTGTGATGTCAGAACCATGGTCCTGACATCACACTGTGGGAGAGGTTTCACCACAATATCAGCCATACAGAGCCTCCTGATTATCCGTTTGTGATAGGAAAAGATTTCTCATGGGATAGGGGAAATCAGCTACTAATTGGGATGATGTTCAATTCTTGGTTACGGCTTCTCTTTGAATTGTATAAAGTTGGGTTTGAACTTGAATGGTGCCTACATTTGAACATTACATTACATTATGTTCTGAAATAAAAGCTTCTGTATAACATGGAATCTTGTACCAGTGGTTTATGATAGCATTGTTTTGTGTTTTTCTGAAACTGAAAAGCTAAATAGAAAATTTAGCTAACATGAAAACCTATAAAATCTATTTTAAGTGAAAGTAATTTTTCTTCCCATTATTCTATCTCCACATTTTAGTAAACATGACACGGCTGTGTACATACATACCGTCTTTCCCCGAATTTAAGACCTCCCCCTAAAGTAAGACACCCCATATATTTCGAGAGTGCTCGAAATATAAGACACCCCCCTAATATAAGCCCTAGTGGCAGACCGACTCCTGTCTGTCATTATTAACACTGTCTGCCCGCCCGCTTGCTTGCCCACCCGCTCCCTTTACCTCCCCTGCTCTCGCCGCTGTCCCCTCGTGAAGTCCGGAATCCTGTGTTCATCATGCCTGTCATTAATCACATCGCAGAGTAGCGGTGACTCGCGTGAAAGCAGCTACAGGAATGTATCAGGTAACAGCGCCGCCCTACAGGAAGTGATCACTGTTTACTTCCTGTCGGCGCTGTTACCCGATACATTCCTGTAGCTGCTTTCACGCGAGTCACCGCTACTCTGCGATGTGATTAATGGCAGGCATGAAGAACACAGGATTCCGGACTTCACGAGGGGACAGCGGCGAGAGCAGGGGAGGTAAAGGGAGCGGGTGGGCAAGCAAGCGGGCGGGCAGACAGTGTTAATAATGACAGAATAATCAATCAGGAGAGGATTCCGGAATGAGGACAGCGGCAAGAGCAGGGGAGGTAAAGGTAGTGGGCGGGTAGGGGGAATCTATCTGGCTACCATCAATGAATTTAAGACACCCCCGAAAATAAGACCTAGCACAAATTTTTAAAGACAAATTAATATAAGACAGTGTCTTATTTTCGGGGAAACACGGTAGTAATAAAATGAACACAGAGAATGGATTTAAAGTCAATGGGAATGAACACTAAAAAAACAAACAAACAAACAAACAAACAAACAAACAAAAATACAGCCAGAACTTACCTAAGGAGAGGGAAGGCTCTGGGTTCTACAGAGCCTTCCATCTCCTCTCTCGGTCCCCGTACCAGCGCTGGCTTCCCGTTAGCAGTATTCAACCAATTTGGTCAAAAACTGCTCTAATCCCCTGCCGCGGGGGACTTCGGAAATCTTCAGGAGCCCGAGTGCTCGCGAAGATGGGCCTCTTCACACTGAACATGCGCAAGCACCCTCTCTTGCACACTCATGCGTATGCAGTATAGAGGCACCTGTCTTCTGGAGGACTCAGCTCCCGGAGACCTCCAAAGTCCCCCACGGCAAGTAATACAAACGGAGGAGCTGCCACTGCAGCGAGAGCACCGAGAGAGGAGCAGGAAGGCTCTATAGGACCCAGAGCATTCCCTTTCCTTAGGTAAATATCTGGCTTTTTTTTTCTAGTTTTGATTCCCATTAACTTTAACAATTGCAATTAAAAGCCAGTATCTCTTGTTCTATGGTTTTAGAACACTATGCTTACTCTCTTATTCCTCTTTACATCTAAAGTCCTTCCAGGATCAGTATCCTCAGAAAAAAGGGCAGCAAAAGGTAGATAGTGTAATTTCATAACTCCAGGCAGCCACACTATCACACACCTTCATAGACGTGGTCAAATGAGTCTGCTCCACCTCAAACACAGGCCTCTCACCCGTATAGTTGTTGTCACATTCCATAACAGCTAATATGACTTTTTCAACGTATCTCTTCTTTAACACCACCATGTTGGTTTTAACCATATCCCTTTGCTTTCACCAGCAGCTCACTGTATTACTTTGCCATTTGGTTAAAGACAAATAACATTTATATTGCACTTTTCTCTTGGCGGACTCAAAGCGCCAGAGCAGCAGCCACTAGGGCGCGCTCTATAGGCAGTAGCAGTGTTAGGGAGACTTGCCAAAGGTCTCCTACTGAATAGGTGCTGGCTTACTGAACAGGCAGAGCTGAGATTCGTACCCTGGTCTCCTGTGTCAGAGGCAAAGCCCTTAACCATTACAGGACAGCAAAGTTTACTCTTAATCTTACCAGGGCTGTATTTACAGCTCAGGAGCCTATAGGCACAGAAGTTCTGGGGTCCTAAACTTTGCCCCTCAGCACAGGCCACACACACCCAAGTCACACCGGCTTAATCTTATTAAAGGAACACTGAACAGACCTAAAAATGGAATACTGAAGTTTCCTAGGGCTTCCTCCAGCCCCCTGTAGTCCATGATGTCCCTTGGCACCCTCTGGGTCCTTTCCGTTCTCCCACTGGTGGTGCCATTAGCTGCAGAGTTGTTTGCCTGTCTCAATCATGCGTCATGGGGGAGTCGCAAAAGAAAGCCCCTAACTGTGTGGATGCCCAGATCAGAATCACACTAAGAGCCGGGTTCGGTCAGTAACATTCAGGGAAAGGGGCTGCCTCTTCCACATTAGGCACCTGTAGCCATGAGTGCCTAATCCATAATCCAGCCCTGATCTCAATGGTTCTTTCAGTTTTAATCCTCCAGGTCTCCTTCACTTTTGTTACAAGCTCAACCTCCCTTCAATTTACTTTCCGGATTTGCCATCTGGCTACAGGACAGCAGAATTCATTTTTTATCCCACAATCCTTGAAACTTCCACTAATCCCTAGTTTTCTCCAAATAAAACTACAGCCACACTGCAACTTAATTAAAGCACTATAGTGCAAGAATCTTTAACCCTCCTGGCGGTATGAAACATAGGAGGGAGCGCAGCAGTTTTTTTTGTTTTTTTAAATCATGTAGTGAGCCCAGGGCTCGCTATATGATAGCCGCTGCTCAGCGGCATACCCCCGCCCACTTCGATTGCCTTCGGCGATCTCCGATCAGGAAATCCCGTTCAAAGAACGGGATTTCCTGGAGGGCTTCCCCCGTCGCCATGGCGACGGGGCGGGATGACATCACCAATGTCAGCAACGTCGTGACGTCATTGGGAGTCCCGATCCACCCCTCGGCGCTGCCTGGCACTGATTGGCCAGGCAGCGCACCGGGTCTGGGGGGGGGGCACGCGCCGCAAAGGATAGCGGCGATCGGGCGCGGGGCGGCGGCGATCAGTGTGCTGGCGCAGCTAGCAAAGTGCTGGCTGCGTCCAGCAAAAAAAAATTTATGTAAATCGGCCCAGCAGGGCCTGAGCGGCACCCTCCGGCGGCTTACCCCGTGTCACACACGGGGTTACCGCTAAGGAGGTTAATAAGCAAATAAATAAAGTTTTAAAATGAATTGTACCCATAATCTGGCAGTTTAAAATAAGCTCATAACTAAAAACAGACAGGCCTTTTTTCACACTGACTGCAACCACCTCCAAATTCCACCCAACTAGTTGTATCAATTGTGACTAATCAGGAGGCCTTGATGGAAAAAAAGAGCCAGTTAAAACCACAGCGGTGTTAAAAAAGTAAGGATTCCTGTAACCACCAGGGCGGGGAAAATATACATACTCATCTAAGAAGAGTGGGCAGCATGGTGGCGTAGTGGTTAGCTCTCTCGCCCTTGCAGCGCTGGGTCCCTGGTTTGAATCCCAGCCAGGGCACTATCTGCAAAGAGTTTGTATGTTCTCTCTGTGTTTGCGTGGGTTTCCTCTGGGCACTCTGGTTTCCTCCCACATTCCAAAAACATACAGATAAGTTCATTGACTACCCCTAAAATTGGCCCTAGACTACAGTACTTACACTACATAATATAGACATATGGCAATGGTAGGGATTAGATTGTGAGCTCCTTTGAGGGACAGTTAGTGACAAGATATATATATATATATATATATATACACTGTACAGTGCTGCGTAATATGTTGGCGCTCTATCTATATATATAATAGAGTAAGTGCCACAACCCAGGGTCGGACTGGGACACCAAGGGCCCACCAAGGAAGTTTCAGCCTGGGGCCCACCCCCTCTCCTCCTCCTCCCCCCCCCCCCCCCCCCATTTTGGGCTCACATACACATTTACTCTAGAAATGTTGCATGACTTTATGGTAGGGAATAGATTGTGAGCAATTCTGAGGACAGTCTCCAATAGGGATATGTCTAAATGCGAAACTAAATGGGTGTCACCACGCACTGGAACATCGGCGTGATCATGATGAGTCATGGGCAGACTTAAAAAAAAAAAATACAAAACACAAAATAAGTAGCGGCGTTATTCAGAGATTAGGTCCGACCAGATACATTGTAGATAAAATATTCAAGTAGTTACATGCCTCATGATAATTCATCAAGTAGTCAAATGGCAGCAGATACCCCCACAAAATGCAATCAGGTTGACGGCAGATACCCCCACACAATGCAATCAGGTTGGTGGCAGATACCCCCCACACAATGCAATCAGGTTGACGGCAGATACCCCCACAAAATGCAATCAGTTTGGCTGCAGATACCCCCACAAAATGCAATCAGTTTGGCTGCAGATACCCCCACAAAATGCCATCAGTTTGGCTGCAGATACCCCCACACAATGCAATCAGGTTGGCTGCAGATACCCCCACACAATGCAATCAGGTTGGCTGCAGATACCCCCACACAATGCAATCAGGTTGGTGGCAGAGATACCCCCACACAATGCAAGTCCCCCCCAGCTTGGAAGGGGGGGCAGAGGGCACAGATCAGCGGGGAAGCCCCCCCCCTCCCTCACCTAGGGCCCCCCCTTCCGCACACACCCCCCTCCTCGAGAAGTGCAGCCAGCAGCGAGCGGAGAATAGCTTACCAGCTTCAGATGATGCTATCTCCGCTCCGCATGCCGCTGCTGCCCTGCTGGTCTCTGTCTCCTGTAGTGACGCTGTCCAATCACGCTCTAGCAGGAAGTACTGCGAGAGCGTGATTGGACAGCGTCACACACTACAGTCAGAGACCAGCAGGGCAGCGGCATGCGGACTCGGAGCGGAGATAGCATCATCTCTGTAGCTATTCTCCGCTCGCTGCTGGCTGCACTTCTGGAGGAGGGGGGGTGCGCGGAAGGGGGGGGCCCTAGGTGAGGGAGGGGGGGATGCTTCCCCCCCTCCCCGCCGCTCTGTGCCCAATTCCCCCCCTTCCAAGCTGTGCCCCCCTCCAGTGGCGTAGCTAGGGTGTTTGACACCCGGTGCGGATAATTTACCAACACCCCCCCCCCAAAAAGCAAAGCGTGCAGCGACAAAAAAAATGGGTGTGGACATGACATCACATGGGTGGGGGGGTAATTGTAATGTAACTGGAACAGTAAGGCAGTGGGCTAATATAGGTAGCCAGAATAGTTTCCCTCAGCATAGGTTAGATAGGTAGGTGCCCCCTTTATAGGTTAGTTAGGTAGGTGCCTCCAATATAGGTAGCCAGTATAGTTGCCACCAGTAAAGGCTAGCAAGGTAGATGCCCCCAATACAGGTTACATAGGTAGCTGCCCCCAGTATAGGTTACATTGGTAGGTGCCTCCAGTATAGGTTAGATAGGTAGCTGCCCCCAGTATAGGTTAGATAGCTAGCAGGGTGAGATGGCGGGCAGATAGCTAGCCGGGTGGGCAGATAGAAAAAAGGGGGAGGGGGAAGAAGTGGTGCGGTCATGGAAGAATTGGGTGTGGTCATGGACCAGAATGTGGGTGTAGTCATGGGTGGAGACAAATTTGCATGAATGGTGGGACATTAGATTAGGACAGTGGTGGCGAACCTTTTGAAGGCAGAGTGCCCAAACTGCAACCCAAAAGTCACTTATCTATTACAAAGTGGCAACAGCAATTTAAACTAAATAAAAACGTTTTAACTCATACATGAACATTATGGAAAATCCAAGTTGAAAATAAACTGTGAAGATAAACAATTTTATCCATCCAACTCCTGAAAAATGTATTTATTTATTTTTTATTTTTTTTTAGAACCTCCCAGTTTTATTTTCTGTTTTAAAAAGTAGCTATTGTCTCATATGATGATGATTCAGCTTTTTCCATAGTCTCGCAGTTAGCAATCATGTGACCCTCAACAAGACAAATTCAGCAATCATGAGGTCCCCCATCAAGACAAAATCAGCAATCATGAGGCCCCTAACAAGACAAATTCAGCAATCATGAGGCCCTGTGATACAAGTCTGAAGAGTCTGTGTGAATGACTGGCTGTTAGGTAAGAAACACATTAGCAAGCTAGTCTGTAGGCAGATAGGACATATTTTGATCTTTTAGTAGTGATGCACCATTCTCCATAAGAAAACCATTGACAGAAGAACAAAAGGTTACTGCAAGTTATAAAAACATACGGCTGTGCGCTGTGTTCACGCGGTTATCACGAGGGATGAATCATACTTCCACGTTGTGGATAGGCTGAAGGACGAACCCACCCAGTCACAACAAGTACTGAGCATGCGTGGCACGTGATATGGTTATATAACATTGTGTTGCAATAAGCGCGTAACCCTGAATTAACTGTTTCAGGGAATGCGCAACTTAACTAGAACTAGTTCTATTTATGAAAATATTGACTATAAGTCATCCAACCATAGTGAAGCTCATGCCTGTGCATCCCCAGGATGCAATAGGGAAAATGGGTGGAGCTATGAGTATAAGAAAGAGAGATTTCCCTTGCTCTGATGGGACTCTCCACTACTGACGAGTTGTGTGATGTTGTGTATGCGCTGCCTCCTGACGATCGCTGGTCCCCCGATACGGAGTGATGATGCAATATCCGGTAATGTATTGATTCTTTACTCTATTACTTATCCATGATTCACTGCTATACCTGTAAATAATGTAAATAATTGAATAAATATCCTAATACAGTGTGAAGTCGTAAGCTATGTATTTACCTAGTCTGTGTGCTAGTGTGAGTCGAGTGTGAGGCCTTAGCAACGCCAAAAACATAGCATTACATAAATGGCGACGAGGATGACTTTTGACCTCTGAAATATATTGCCTATGATTCTGTGGGTCTCTGGGTGTAATTTTGCAAAATTTGGCATTTTGCCAGTTAGTGGGGCAATTAATATAAATCTTTGTAAAATTGCCCCTGTATGGTATATTGACTTGATACTTGACATGTATATATCTTAGGACAGATTACAGGTGTGGGCAAAGTTTGGAGTCAGTAGCTCCTCCCACTTAGTTTCAAGTCAAGATATCTTTTGAACTAAGCAAAATTTACCTGTGGGAAGTTTGACCATTGGTGTCTAGAAGTTGAGGGGCACCTCTGGTCAAAGCCACGCCCAGTTGGCAGTGTGCCAAAAGTAAGGCAATATGTTTAAGAAAAAGGCCAAATGCCTAAAAGAACCTGCGGAGATCCCCGGCTGGACCGAGTCTCCGTATAATATTATAGCAGTGGAATTAGCTAGCCATGGGTTGGCAGAATCATGGGATAAGCAGTTAAAAGAATCAGAACCGGTTGATTTAGTTCAAGTACTTGAAAAACTCCCTGCCAAGGTAGGTGATGCAGTTACCCTAGCTAGAAGGAGCTGGGTGTTGGCCTCTGCATATCGTGGTGTGCACAAGCGATTGCAGAAGGCGTTCCAGGATCAAGAAAAGGCGGAACAGGCTCAACTTGAGGTTGAGGGACGCTGCCTGATGCTGGAATATAGTGGTTCCCCGTTAAAGCGGGTGATGTTGTTGCTCTCTCTAGATGTAGATAAGACTCTAGAGGGGGGCCCTGTTAAGGCGGGGCATGATGTCGCTCTCAGGCGGCATAGTGGGATGTTGTTGACAGCTTATAGAAAGCTTCAACAAAGATTGTGTAGGTTGAAAGAATCAGAATCCCTCAATGTTGTTACTTTACTTGAGGGTATTCCTGTTGGAAAAAGGCTAGTCCTGTTAGAAAAAGGAACTAGAGTAGGATGACAGAGTGATAGTTGCACAAGTGTCATCACAGGCAGCTGCAGATAAATACCAACATGTAACAGAATCTGCAGCTGGTAAAATAAATGTACTGGAGGAAGTAGCTGGGGAAGAGGCTCCTGTGATGACACATTTTGGATTGTTATCAGTGGAGCAGGGAGCTTCTGTAAATAAAAGGAAGCCAAACTCTGCCACTGATCATTGCACAAGAAATAGGACAATGTGCATTGAACTGGAATTGGAAGTGTTTAGCACAAATGTATTTTGTTCCATTTGAAAAGATTAGGAATAGCTGGGAACTTTCTTTAGGTTGTTACTGCTGTTTTTGTCCCTCTTAAGGAAAACCCCATATTTTTAATGATAAAATATGGATGGGAAAAAGGGGCAGAGAGTAACCTGACAGTGAATCTCAGCTTTTACTACTACGGTTTTTAATACAGTCTGTGTCTTTGTTGGTAGATTTCGGAGTATAATCTTGGAGTGCTGTGTTTAAACTTGTAAAGCAAATTCCTTAAAGTGACAGTATCTGACTGCACTGGCAGAATTGAAATGGTAATATAATCTGGACAAGACAGGTGGGTTAACATTGTTGTTTCTAGTGAATGTTTTATATGGTGAATCCGTTATAGCGAGTCCTGATTAATCGTGTATTCATATGTCTGTTTTTTGTTTAATTGAATGCATAAAGGAATGTTTTTTTTTTTTTAAAAATGCATTTGTGCACGGGAGGTGAGTGCTCCTAGGGAATGTGTGTGAGCCAGTGAGTGTTTGAGATGCTGCTCTCCTCAGCTGGGGGTGCTTGGCAAGCATTATTTTTCATTCAGGAGTACATGCTGTAAAAAAAAATTGACCTCTTACTTCATGGGACATGCATCTTGTTTGATAAAATAAATGGTTAAAGGGGTGAGAAATAGTAAAGCAACTTTCTTGTGTGCGTGCGTTGTGTGTTTGGTGCAGCACTGTGTGTTGTGCTGGGTTTTGCTAGAACTTCCAAATCCCTGCAAATGCTCATTTTTTTTTTTTTTTTTTTTTTTTTGGTTACAGGGTTAAATGTGATTATGGTGTCACGGTGACATCTCTGCCAGCAATTTTTCCCCTGGTTTCTAGCTATAATTGTGCAGGAGTGAAATTGTTTACCTGTTGAGCTAAGAAAGCTAGATTAGATGAGACCGTGTGA
This sequence comes from Hyperolius riggenbachi, assembly GCF_040937935.1. Lineage (NCBI taxonomy): Eukaryota > Metazoa > Chordata > Amphibia > Anura > Hyperoliidae > Hyperolius > Hyperolius riggenbachi. The sequence continues at coordinate 70,134,190 of NC_090652.1, forward strand.
AAGAAATAGAATTGTGAAGTCTATTATGGCAATGTAGAATGAAAATATTGCGTAATTAGACTGGAAAACCTTTTTATATAATATGCCAGTGTCTCTGCGTCTATTCAGAGTTTTGTTTTGTTTTTTTTTAGCACTGCACATGTGCAGGGAGGGGCGCAGAAACACAGGGGAAAAGTTGAGGGAGGATAGGGCCAGAGGCGGCCAGCGTGTGCGCAACGGTGTATGAGGGCACGCGCGTGGCGGGTGCATGTGCACAGCGGGCACATGCATGCGCAGCGAAAGGCCTAGCTTGTTTTTTTTTTAAACGGGCTAAGGTCATTAGTTACTAAATGAGATTTGTTTGTCTTGCAGAGAAATGTCTGGTTTCTCTAGGGTTGAATGTTGTACTGATTAGCTGAATGGCGTGAAGTGGCAGAATGTGTTGATGATGAAGTGTGAATTGAGTTGTTTCTAATGAATTGTATGAAGTTTGCTTTGAGACCTTACTGATATAGTGTATTATATGTTTAAGAATACCTCTGTTAAAGATGCTAGAATGTATGCATATGCTAGTTTAGAATAATACAAACAAACTGTGAAGATGACAGATTTTTGTTTATACCAGAAACTAGCTGGTGGGGTGGTTAAAGTAGAAACGATTTCTTATTGAAAAATGCATAAGGATGCGGTAGCTCCATATAGGGGAAAACCTGTATCAGCTGGGTTGGATTTGCATGCTTTAGAAGTTGTTATCATTAACCCCTCACAGGTTACAACCATTCCCACAGGTATAGGATGTAAAATACCTGACTAACATTATGGGCAAATAGCTACCCAATTCAGTTTTGCTCAGAAAGGAGCTATAGTAATAGGAGGAGTAATTGACTCCGACTATCAAGAATAAATTAAAGTGATCATGATTAACCTGGGAAATAGTGAGTTAATTATTGGAAGAGGAGAGAGGATGGGTTAAAGTTTTTAGGGGAGGACACTGTGTATACACAGGCCAAAGAGTTGTATAGCCCAGGTTCTCCTGAGGGCCCTTTTACACTTAATGCGCTGGTATGCATTAGTAGTAGTACGCATACAATTTTGTTGTTGTTTGTTTTTTCTTGTTTTTTGTTGTTGTTGTTTTTTTTCCCCAATGGCAATGCACTGTGAAAAGATTTCAATGTTTTTTCAGTGTATGGTGTGAAAGAGGCCATAGGGGGACACGGACGCTGGACTGTACATCAGTTGTTATTTTTTGATTACAGTTAACAGCAGCTGATTAAGTGTAAAGGGACCCTAATTCCTTTATTTGTAGAGAGGGAAGCCCATCAGTAAAGGGTGATGAATATTTTGGTTCTACTAATACAGTAAAGGTTGGAGCTAAAATGTGGGTCAGAATCCCCAAGGACCGCCTCCTCCAGCAGATGTGATTGCAGTAGGCAAGGACCGAACTCTGCTGGAGGCCAGAACAGGAAAAGTGGGAATATATCCTACAGGAAAAAAATGTTATTTGCAAGAATAAGTCACACTTGTTTGGGTTTTTTGCAGATTGATCTCCATGTCTATGGCATTGTCCTTGGAATCCTTGGTATCGTGTGGTTGGAAAGCTGTTGCGTTAATGCAAGGACTTCAGGTATTCGAGTAACCGATACAGGGGATCCACGGTGACTTTCGTGTGGGGAAATAAAACCAAGAGTTGTCTACAGAGAAACTTTACCAGTAATGCTAGGCAAGCATGTGACGTTCTCAATGTTACTTTCAATGGAACATGTCTCGGTGGGGCCTACTTTGATATTTGTGGATATGATGGATGCTAAAGTGGACCCTGGGCATATAAAGAGACTACCTTCCACTTGTGTAAAGGTGGGGCAACATGCCTAAAAGACTGTGATTCATGCTAAAATCACGTTTCCAGCTGCCATAAACTGTTCTAAACCACACCAAATACGAAGAGAGTGGTATGACACTTTGTTAGGAGGATATGGGACATTGACTGGAACTCTTAATAGTTTTGATATTGAAACATTAGCAAATAGATTGCATAACGTTGGAAGTAAAATAAATGATGTCTTAATTTTACAAGCTAAATGGATGCCAACTATATGGGCGCCATTTAAGTTACAAGCTAAAATAGATGATGATTTGCTTGGCTTAATTAACGCAAGTGCCTCTGTTATGTATGAAACAGATGTTAATATAACTAGAATTGTAAACTGGACTATCTGTTCCATGCAAACCTTACAACAGCAACAACAGAGAGTTATTTCAAACTATGTTGTTGACTGGAAATGAGGAGGTTTGGAGGACCGTGTTCAGTTCCATGATAAGAACTGATCACTGGATAGATATCAAAGCACCTAAAGTGATGTGCAATGATACATTTTGCATGGGACAATTGACACTTTACAATGTTACTAAAAGTAGTATAATGTGTAAGAATGTTATTTTGCCATTATTAATTGGGCCAGAAGGTGATCAGCACTTCTGGGTACCTACGTTTTATGGACAGGTTATTGATGACAGCAACAGAACAGATGATTTGACTTTTTGTGATAATACTTTAAACAGTAAAATATGTAAGTTACAGTCTACTGCATATGAACCTTGTTTGTTACAGAACACTGTAAACAAATGTGGGCGGACCATAATGCCTATAACATACCGCTGGATGGTGGAAATAACACCTCAAGTGGTATGTGTAGTGACAGATCGTCAGGTGGTCCCTAAAATGAGGGTGCCTTTTGCAGGATGTATACACAATATCACTGTATTCCAATGGGAAAATGAAACTTTTATGTTGATGCCTGATATAGCGTTAACTACAAAGGTTTCCTGGCAAGGCCAAGGTTTGGAAGTTCCCAATTGGGATCTAAACCTGACTAAACTAAAGCGGATTGTTGAAAAATCTAACGGAAGTGAAAAAGTGCTATTAAAAAGTTGAATAGAAGTATAATCGTACACCAGCTCAGTACTGCCGTGATTGCAAACAAAATTGTTAAAGTGGGCTCTGCCATAGCAGATGCCACCTCTCACCATTGGTGGGATGTATTTATGGGTTATTCGCCATCAGCAGAAACAATGATGAAGTGTATAGTTCATCCTATTTTTTGATTGTAATGATTGTTATAGTTATCCTATCCAGATGGAACTGGTATGTGGCATATGGGATCTGTTGTAAGAGGAAAAAAGTTGTCATGGTTTCATATGTTAATGGTCATCACTAAGGACCGAATGTGATACAAGTCTGAAGAGTCTGTGTGAATGACTGGCTGTTAGGTAAGAAACACATTAGCAAGCTAGTCTGTAGGCAGATAGGACATATTTTGATCTTTTAGTAGTGATGCACCATTCTCCATAAGAAAACCATTGACAGAAGAACAAAAGGTTACTGCAAGTTATAAAAACATACGGCTGTGCGCTGTGTTCACGCGGTTATCACGAGGGATGAATCATACTTCCACGTTGTGGATAGGCTGAAGGACGAACCCACCCAGTCACAACAAGTACTGAGCATGCGTGGCACGTGATATGGTTATATAACATTGTGTTGCAATAAGCGCGTAACCCTGAATTAACTGTTTCAGGGAATGCGCAACTTAACTAGAACTAGTTCTATTTATGAAAATATTGACTATAAGTCATCCAACCATAGTGAAGCTCATGCCTGTGCATCCCCAGGATGCAATAGGGAAAATGGGTGGAGCTATGAGTATAAGAAAGAGAGATTTCCCTTGCTCTGATGGGACTCTCCACTACTGACGAGTTGTGTGATGTTGTGTATGCGCTGCCTCCTGACGATCGCTGGTCCCCCGATACGGAGTGATGATGCAATATCCGGTAATGTATTGATTCTTTACTCTATTACTTATCCATGATTCACTGCTATACCTGTAAATAATGTAAATAATTGAATAAATATCCTAATACAGTGTGAAGTCGTAAGCTATGTATTTACCTAGTCTGTGTGCTAGTGTGAGTCGAGTGTGAGGCCTTAGCAACGCCAAAAACATAGCATTACAGGCCCCCAACAAGACAAATTCAGCAATCATGAGGCCCCCAACAAGACAAATTCAGCAATCATGAGGCCCCCAACAAGACAAATTCAGTAACCATGAGGCCCCCAACAAGACAAATTCAGCAGTCATGAGGCACATAAATAAACAGCATTTCACATAAATAGGCAGAATGCCCACTTAATATGGTAGACACCTCTCACCTGGCTTCTGAATTCTCCTCTACTGGCTGCTGTGCCAGGCAATACTGTTTTTGGCTGGATTGGGGATGATGTGTGGGCTGAAAGGCCTGGCGGTGATGCTGTGGCCGGCCTGGCGGTGATGCTGGGCTGTACTTGGCTGGTTGAAGTAAATGTTGGCCTGACTGTTGGTGGTGATGCTATGGCCTTTTTGACAGTGATTCTGGGCTGGTTGGCTGGTGGTGATGCTGGGCTGGCCTGGATAGTTTAGGTAGTGACAGGTGCACCCTAGTTTAGGTAGCACCAGGAGCCTCCCAGCTTAGGTAGTGACAGGACCCCCAAGTTTAGGTAGCGACAGGAGCCCCCCAGTTTAGTTAGTGACAGATACCCCCCAGTTTAGGTAGTGACAGGAGCCCTTAGTGTTTGTAGTGACAGGTGCCCCCCAGTTAAGGTAGTAACAGGTGCCCCCCAGGGTATGTAGTGACAGGAGCCCCCAGTTTAGGTAGTGACAGGGCCCCCCAGTTCAGGAAGTGACAGGTGCCCCCAGTTCAGGTATTGACAGGCGCCCCCCCAGTTCAGTTAGTGACAGGTACCCCCAGTTTAGGTATGACAGGAGCCCCCCAGTGTATGCAGTGACAGGGACCCCCCCCCCCCAGTGTATGTAGTGACAGGAGCCCCTAGTTTAGGTAGTGACAGGGCCCCCCAGTATAGATAGACAGGTCTATAGGTGTCACCAGTTTAAATAGCCAGATCTATAGGTGTCCTCAGTGGCAGCGGAGAGAGAAGAGAAGCGGTGGGGAAGGGAGGACGTTTCCCCCTCCCCCTTCCCTCACCTTGGGGCTCCCCCTCTCTCGCTCCCCCCTTTAGAATTAAGTGATGCGGCAGGCAGCGCCGCTGTGCCTGCCACTTCTTTTCTCTCTCCGCTGCCACCCCAGAGCGGGCGGGCCAGCCACGTCCGGGTAGCTAGGGGGGGGGGGGGCAGCAGCTAGACAGGGGAGTGCGCATGCCCCATTTTGCCCTATGTAGGGACGCCCATGGCATGGTAGGCAGATAGGTAGCCGGGTAGGCAGATAGGTAGCTGGGTGGGCAGTTAGGTAGCCGGGTGGGAGGGTAGGCAGTTAGGTAGCCAGGTGGGCAGATAGGTAGCTGGGTGGGCAGTTAGGTAGCCGGGTGGGCAGTTAGGTAGCCAGGTGGGAGGGTAGGCAGATAGGTAGCTGGGTGGGTAGATAGGTAGCTGGGTGGGTAGATAGGTAGCCGGGTGGGTAGATAGGTAGCCGGGTGGGCAGATAGGTAGCCGGGTGGGAGGGTGGGCAGAAAGGTAGCTGGGTGGGTAGATAGGTAGCCGGGTGGGAGGGTAGGCAGTTAGGTAGCTGGGTGGGCAGATAGGTAGCTGGGTGGGTAGATAGGTATCCAGGTGGGCAGATAGGTAGCCGGGTGGGCAGATAGGTAGCTGGGTGGGAGGGTAGGCAGTTAGGTAGCCGGGTGGGCAATTAGGTAGCCGGGTGGGAGGGTAGGCAGATAGGTAGCTGGGTGGGTAGATAGGTAGCCGGGTGGGAGGGTAGGCAGCTAGGTAGCCGGGTGGGCAGTTAGGTAGCCGGGTGGGCAGTTAGGTAGCCGGGTGGGAGGGTAGGCAGAAGGGTAGCCGGGTGGGAGGGTAGGCAGTTAGGTAGCCGGGTGGGCAGTTAGGTAGCCGGGTGGGAGGGTAGGCAGATAGGTAGCTGGGTGGGTAGATAGGTAGCCGGGTGGGAGGGTAGGCAGTTAGGTAGCCGGGTGGGCAGTTAGGTAGCCGGGTGGGCAGTTAGGTAGCCAGGTGGGAGGGTAGGCAGAAGGGTAGCCGGGTGGGAGGGTAGGCAGTTAGGTAGCCGGGTGGGCAGTTAGGTAGCCGGGTGGGAGGGTAGGCAGATAGGTAGCTGGGTGGGTAGATAGGTAGCCGGGTGGGCAGCCAGTTAGGTAGCCGGGTGGGTAGATAGGTAGCCGGGTGGGAGGGTAGGCAGTTAGGTAGCCGGGTGGGCAGTTAGGTAGCCGGGTGGGAGGGTAGGCAGAAGGGTAGCCGGGTGGGAGGGTAGGCAGTTAGGTAGCCGGGTGGGCAGTTAGGTAGCCGGGTGGGAGGGTAGGCAGTTAGGTAGCCGGGTGGGAGGGTAGGCAGAAGGGTAGCCGGGTGGGAATGTAGGCAGTTAGATAGCCGGGTGGGCAGTTAGGTAGCCGGGTGGGTAGCCAGTGGGGGCCCCGACTCCTATGCTCCCCCTCACCTGGGTGTCCCCCCTCCAATTACAAGCCGCGGGGATTGCAGCCCGACTGTTTTTTTGTTTGTTTTTTTTTCCCTTAAAAAAAACTATTTTCCCCGGGGGGGCCCCCTCCTATCCTCCCAATCCCTCACCTCGGAGGGCCCCCCTCCTGTTACGAGCGGCGGGTACAGCAAACTTCCGGCGACGAGGTAAAGCAGAAGATAGAGGTCCAGCTGCCTCCCAGTCGCTGTCTCCTTTGTAATTGCCGCGCACTAAACCAGGAAGCAGTGCGAGCGGCATAGAGGAGACAGCGTAGCCCGGGAGGTAGCTGGACCTCTATCTTCTGCTATACCTCGCCGGAACTTTGCTGTACCCGCCGCTCGTAACAGGAGGGGGCCCCTCCGAAGTGAGGGAGGGGGAGGATAGGAGGGGGCCCCCCCGGGAAAAATAGTTTTTTTTAAGGGACATTAAAAAAAAAAAAAACAGTCGGGCTGCCCTCCCCGCGGCTCTCCCCTCCAGCGCACCCCTAGGGGCCCCCAGGAGGAGGGGAAGTCGGGGCCCACCGATGGGATCGTCGGTGGTTCGGCGGCTCTGTCCGAGCCTGCCTCAACCTTCAAGCAAGAAGAAGTAGCGCCCTGCCTCCAGGGCCGGTCCAAGCAAGAAGAAGGGGCTGGTCCAAGCAGGAAGAAGAAGTAGTGTCATATCAAACCAAGGGTGAAGAGGGATAATTTGCAATTCTCAGTAGCAGTGCATTGTGGGTAACCACAAATGTTCACTTATAGCTGAATTATTGCAGATTTGCTTCTGTTTTAAGAAGGAAAATTACACCAAGCTTTGCTTTTTTTTTTTTTGTAGGAGGGCTTTTTGGTCTCTTTTATCCTCCTATACATTCTTAGTAGTCTGGGTCACCCTGAGCTGCTTGGTTACTCTGTTGTACTGGTCCAAGCCCTATCTCATACAGCCATATCAATCCCTGCTATGTACTGATGAGGACCAAAAGTCTGAAACAGACTGTCTACATGTGGGTTTGATATGGCTGTGTAAAATGTAAAGCTATAGGCTTGCTATATACCAGTGGTTTGGATGCTTGCTTGACTTACTAAAGGTGAAAAGGAATTGATTGCATATTTAGTAGCGGTTCATTGTGGGTAACCACAAATGTTCACTTATAGCTGAATTATTGCATATTTCCTTCTGTTTTAGTAAGGCAAATTACACTAAGCTTTGCTTTTTTTAGTAGGCGTTTTTTTTCTGGTCCCTTTTATCCCCCTATACATTCCGCCCTGAGCAGCTTGGTTACTCTGTTGTACTGGTCCAAGCCCTATCTCATACAGCCATATCAATCCTTGCCATGTACAGATGAGGACCAAAAGTCTGAAACAGGCTGTCTACATGTGTGTTTGATATGACTGTGTAAAATTTAAAGCTATATGCTTGCTATACACCAGCGGCTCTGGATGCTTGCTTGCCTTACCAAGGGGGAAAAGGTGTAATTTGCATGTTTAGTAGCAGTGCATTGTGGGTAACCACACATGTTCACTTATAGCTGAATTATTGCAGATTTCCTTCTGTTTTAAAAAGGCAAATTACACCAATACATTGCAGGAAGTGACGACAGTGGAACGCACGATGGAACACGGAGGAGGTGAGTCATCCCCGCCCGCTGCCCCTTACTAATAGTGGCGGCTGCTACTGTGCTTAAGCAGGAGGGGGAGCGCACATGGGGGACCCAGGTGAGGGGGGGGGGTTCCTGCTGAGGTTAAGCTGGAGGTAGAGCACACATGGGGGACCCAGGTGAGGGGGGGGGTTCCTGCTGAGGTTAAGCTGGAGGTAGAGCACACATGGGGGACCCAGTTGAGGGGGGGTCCAACCCCCTCCCCACCGCTGTGGCCAATACCCCCTACCTGCCCTCTACCCTCTTATGCGGCGTGTGCAACGCCGCGGGTCGGCTAGTAAATAATAAATAAATAAGAAGACAACAACTTGCAACTGCCACCATCAGAGCTTGCATGAGATAACCGTCCAGGCGTCCACACTCAGTATTTTCAGGTCTGCTGTACAAGTGCTGGTAGATTGTTCTCCTTGGAGTTTTTTAGGGAAGACTAAAAAAGTCTAAACCCCTTTCAGGGATGTAATGGCTAGAAAAAAAACACTTGCTGAGGAGCCTGGTATATCTAAGTTCTAATTACAATTTAACTGTTGAGAGGCAGCCTGGATCTTATCTCTCTCTATATTTATTTGTTCAAGCCTTTAAAAGGATAATGCATTATACTGGAAGCCTCCACCAGTGTTTTGTCTAACCTGAGAAGAGGGGAGGGTTCTAGATCCCTTAGAGCCTTCCCGGACATGAGCAGATCCATACTGCGAATGGGTGCAGACTTATGTGTACACAATACAGAGCCACTTTTCTGGTAGTACTCGAAGACCTGAGTACTTCCATAGAATTCCAAGGCTGGACCTCTTTAGCTGTGATGGCCCTTATTCAATGCAGTTTTCTCCTAGGGGATATTTTAAAAATGTATCAATAAAATGCTTATTAAGCCACCAGCAAGTAAGAACATATTTAGACTGATTTAGGACAATACTTTTTCACCTTCTTTTTGGTAGTTTTTCAAGTGCAGAGTGCTGAAAAGTTATTTTAAACAGAAAATTAAAAATTATCTCCTAGGAGAAAACTTTTTAGAAAAAATGATTAGAATAATGGCCCAGTCTAGGGAATTGTATGTATATGTATGGACAGCCAACACCCTCGCTTAACCACTTTGTATTACAGGGTTTTAATTTCTCTACTTTTCTGACAATTTTAGGAGGACATACGTGCGTTTCTGCATTTATGTCCTCCCGCTTCCTCAAACTGAACATGAGTAAAACGGAAATTGTGATTTTTCCACCATCGCTCTCTATACCCTCACCAATTGCAACCATAACAGTAGACAACACCCCAATAACCTCAACCACTAAGGCCCGCTGCTTAGGGGTTATACTTGACTCAGAGCTTTATTTTAAACCTCAAATTGCCTCATTAACCACCACCTGCTATTTCCAGCTCAAAAATATATTCCGTATCCGTCCCTTCCTCACACAAGAGGCCACCAAGATGCTTGTGCATGCCTTAATCATCTCCCTCCTAGACTACTGCAACACCCTGCTCTGTGGTCTACCACAAAAAAGGCTAGCACCTCTCCAATCCCTTCTAAATTCAGCGGCCCGCCTCATTCACCTCTCCACACGCTCTTCTGATGCAGCCCCACTGTGCCGTTCTCTCCACTGGTTACCCATTACCCAGAGGATCCAGTTCAAACTCCTGTTTCTAACATACAAAGCCCTCCATGAGTTGTGCCCTCCATACATCTCATCACTAACCTCAAGATATTGTCCCTCCCGCAATCTCCGCTCCTCCCAAGAAATTCTCCTGGCCTCTAAGCTGATCACCTCCTCTCATGCTCGCATCCAAGTCTTTACACGAGCATCATCTATTATCTGGAACTCTCTTCCACAGCCTGTACGTCATGCTCCAAACCTGGACATCTTCAAACGCACTCTTAAAACACACCTTTTCAGACAAGGTTATAACATTTTATAGCCCTTATTTACTTATTTGACACAATGTAATCAGAGGCAAAGGGTCGCTGCCTCATCCATCCTCCACCCCCTTACCTAGTGTGTCCCCCACTACCCATTAGATTGTAAGCTCGCAAGGGCAGGGTCATCCTCCTTAAAGGATACCCGAACTGAAATTTGACATAATGAGATAGACATGTGTATGTACAGTGCCTATCACACAAATAACTAGGCTGTGTTCCTTTTTTGTCTTTCTCTCCCTGAAAGAGTTAAATATAAGGTATGCAAGTGGCTGCCTCAGTCCTGACTCAGACAGGAAGTGACTACAGTGTGACCCTCACTGATAAGAAATTCCAACTATAAAACACTTTCCTGGCAGAAAATGGCTTCTGAGAGCAGGAAAGAGGTAAAAAAGGGGAATTTCTTATTAGTGAGGGTCACACTGTAGTCACTTCCTGTCTGAGTCAGGACTGAGTCAGCCACTTACATACCAGATATTTCACTCTTTCAGGCAGAGAAAGAAAAAAGGAACACAGCATAGTTATTTGTATGCTAGGCACTGTACATACACATGTCTATCTCATTATGTCACATTTCAGTTCGGGTATCCTTTAAGTTTACTGTTTTTGTCACAATATTTGTGCTGCTTGAAACTCTGTTGTACATTTTGTTAGTGTATCTGTTCCCCTTGTCATCTTATTGTGCTTTGTAAAGCGCTGCGGAATATGTTGGTGCTATATAAATAAAATAATAATAATAATAATAATAATCTTAGCTGTGTTGCTATTGTAACAGCAATAACTTTTTCAAGAGTTATAATATCAAAGTGATTTCTATGTTTTTTTTTTTTTCAATACTTTCGACCGATAAGATCTCATGCTTACAGGTTTCTTATTGTTAATATTACTCCATAACAACAGACTGGACCACAATCAATCCTGAAATAGTTTGTGCAGGAGCAACAAGATTCCTAACAAAAAACAAAAAACAAGAGCTTACTACAATAAACAGCCCCACTCTGATTGTACCAATTATATAACAAATGCTGCATGTAGACAAAGTAGCCAATGGCATATACTCACGAACCAGCTATTTTGAGGAATCACATTTTAGTTGGCGCGACCTACGGCACTGTTTTGTACATGCCTGATGAAGCGGTCGAAGCCCAATAAATGAGTTGTTCATTTTTAATACTGTAATAAACTTTGTTTTCCAGTCATACTGGCCATTTTCTTCTGGAGAGGTAAGACCAACACTGCCTCTCTTTTTTTAAACTGTTTTAAATACTTTATCAATCTGGCACATCCAAAATAGCTTTTTGGTTATTGTTACAGTTCATTTGGGAGGTTAAGGTATATTAGCTGGACCTAAATCGCCTCTTAGGAGTTCAACCATAAAGTTCCTGTCTCACAGAAAACATGAGCGTGAACAGGCCTTTCCCCGCCGGCTCTGTTGGTGGTTGCAATCTTGTAACTTATTTTTGTTAGAATAAAACCTAATTTTTTTTGTTATAAGTCAAATCAACCTGATATACTGCACTATTGGCTCCTGGTCTTTCGTTTTTCCTTTACAATGGCATTGTAATGATTGCGGAATTATTTCCGTGGTCAGCGCACAGGACGCGCGCCGACATTACGGAAATCCTCCACAAGCGTGTAATTTGAGAGAACCCAGCTATGGTGCTATGCACCTGTAAAGGGAGATTCCCACCGGCAGATGGAGCTGTGGAGAGCAGACGAACACAGCCTCTGCACAGCCACAGATGCCAGTTGGGAATTGTACGAGTTGAAGCAATGCAGGGCTGGATAGCCCTAAAAGAGAGAGAGCATAGAGACAGAATGAATGTGTGTCCACTAATCTAGTCAGCAGAAACAAAGTATGAACGCAATCACAAGACTGGCGATTGCCAACAGTGACACAAGACCGAGCAGGACAGAGCACGAGAGTAGCAAGAAAGGCACAGCAAGCAACAACAATCAGAACACCAAGGAAAATAACAAACGCTAGCTAAACACGAACACCGCACTCATTCGCAACAGCGAACGCGTTTAAGACACAATCACTGCGCGTTAGGCGCCCAGTGATACGCGTGCCACCCTAACTAACCAATGAAACACAAACATGAAATAGAGAACGCAAACGCTTGCTAAACGGTTATCTCACCGAGCCTACAGCAAGTGTTCGTACCAGACAAGACAGACAGATAGGGCTACCAGTAGCAACTGCTGCTCTGGTTAGCACCCCTAAAGCAGAATACAGAAGGAAGCACTGCCACTACCACTAGGGTGAATGCAATCCAGACAGATGGAGCAGCCAGTAACAACCGCAGCTCTGGTGTACACTCCCAGACCGACAGAACAATTTCCTGTCGACCGCCGCTGGCGACAAGACAATCGAGACAGAGAGACAGAACAAGGCAATACAGATAATACAACCTGACTGCACTAGAAGGGATGCCTAGTGCAGTCCCAAGGAATTACTCTAAGATAATCTTAGCAAACAATAGCAAGGCTGATACTCCAGGAGAGTAAGCAGGAACAAACAATCATGACCAGCAAGGAATTCTGGGAGCAAAATGTATTTATACTGCAAGCCATCAAAGGATGCAGCTAGGCAATTTGCATGACAAGTATATGCAAATTCCTCACCAGCAGAGCAACTCTGAAACTTGCAAAGTGAAGACAGGTCTCTTTTCCAGAGACCTGCAACACTCAGACCTAAAGAATGGACAAACAGCTGTCTGCCCGTGCAGACAGCTGAGCAGATCATTACAGTACCCCCCCCCCCCCCCCTCTCTAGAGATGACTTCCAGACATCTCTGAAAACCGACGTTTCCAAAAAAATCTAACTGAAGACTCATGACGGTCGGGTCAGCCTGACAAGGCCCAATTCCAGAGTAAATCCTCCCAAAACCGACCTCGTCGGAAGCAGAAGCCACCGAAACATGCCCATCAGTACTACGAGTCTCAGCGTAACACCCATCAGAACTGTGAATGCCAGAGAAAAACCCATCGACACCCTCCAAGCAATACCCACCACCTTCCAGGGACTGTCCAAAAATACCAAACCTGCCACAATACCTATTCGAAGTGTCCATTTCAACACAAAAGCCACTGTTGATCCCATCCAGGGTACCAAGCAAAATTTCTCCTGGAATCTCCCAGAACACTTTGAAGCTCCGCAGAGATCCCAAGAGGCCAGAATGCTCACCAGGTTCACATGGAGAACTATCAAGAACCCCTATGGAACCTATGACAATACCGGATTCAGGATTACCAGGACAACCATCAAGATCAGGGCTTTCAGGGACCACTTCTGGGCATGCAGGCAGGCAGGCAATATCAGAACATGTCTCCACCGAGGAAGCATCTGGGCATGCTGGTAACCGAGGCACACTTGGGCTTTCTGGGTCACAGAGCACATCGGGGTACACTAGCACAAGAGAAACCTCAGGACATGTCGGGGAACTGCCAACCTCAGAGTCCGACATGACAAGACCAAAACCAGGACCGGGCAGAAAATCATCACGAGTAGTGGTTACAGGTACTGGTCTTTCAAAAGAAGACTTGGACTCAGACCTAGAAGTTTCTGTGACTGTAATTGTATCTAACCAAAACTCATCATTGACTACGCATGACTGAAGCTCCACAAGAGCTGCAAAGGTAGTCAACATAATAGCAATGCCTACTAAAGTGAGCAGTACCTCAGATGGACCTGGGTGGCAGGAGGCATCTCCTAAAAGTTCTGCACCCTTTGGGAGGAACTTGGAAACCTCCAAAACATCAAACAAGATCTCCGAAGTATCATTTCTCAAGTTTTCTGACAAGGATTCTGAACTATCCATATTACAGGGCCGAACATCAAATACCTTCTGCAGACAGGGCAGATGTCACAGGAATGGTTCTACCATATGCTGAGACTGAAACTCATCATCAAGAACAGGATGCACAGGAATATCTAGTGAAACTAACTCTGACTCCCTGAGTCTCGTTTCACTGCAGGCAGAATCCTTCATAGCAGTCAAACCAGACTGCAATTCTGAAATGGCAGAACAACAGATGCAATTAGCTAGAACACAAGCGTGTAATTTGAGAGAAACCAGCTATGGTGCTATGCACCTGTAGAGGGAGATTCCCACCGGCAGATGGAGCTGTGGAGTGCAGACGAACACAGCCTCTGCACTGCCACAGATGCCAGTTGGAAAGTGTACGAGTGGAAGCAATGCAGGGCTGGATAGCCCTAAAAGAGAGAGAGCATAGAAACAGAATGAATGTGTGTCCACCAATCTAGTCGCCACCCAGCGACGGTGAACACACATCAGCAGAAACAAAGTATGAACGCAATCGCAAGACCGGCGATTGCCAACAGTGACACAAGACCGAGCAGGACAGAGCACAAGAGTAGCAAGAAAGGCACAGCAAGCAACAACAATCAGAACATCAAGGAAAATAACAGACGCTAGCTAAACACGAACACCCCACTCATTCGCAACAGCGAACGCGTTTAAGACACGATCACCGCGCGTTAGGCGCCCAGTGATAAGCATGCCACCCTAACTAACCAATGAAACACAAACATGAAATAGAGAACGCGAACGCTTGCTAAACGGTTACCTCACCGAGCCTACAGCAAGCGTTCATACCAGACAAGATAGACAGATGGGGCTACCAGTAGCAACCGCTGCTCTGGTTAGCACCCCTAAGGCAGAATACAGAAGGAAGCACTGCCACTACCACTAGGGCGAATGCAATCCAGACAGACAAACAGATGGGGCTACCAGTAGCAACCGCTGCTCTGGTTAGCACCCCTAAGGCAGAATACAGAAGGAAGCACTACCACTAGGGTGAATGCAATCCAGACAGATGGAGCAGCCAGTAGCAACCGCAGCTCTGGCCTACACTCCCAGACAGACAGAACGATTTCCTGTCGACCGCCGCTGGCGACAAGACAATCGAGACAGAGAGACAGAACAAGGCAATACAGATAATACAACCTGACTGCACTAGAAGGGATGCCTAGTGCAGTCCCCAGGAATTACTCTAAGATAATCTTAGCAAACAATAGCAAGGCTGATACTCCAGGAGAGTTAGCAGTAACAAACCATCATGACCAGCAAGGAATTCTGGGAGCAAAAGGTATTTATACTGCAAGCCATCAAAGGATGCAGCTAGGCAATTTGCATGACAAGTATATGCAAATTTCTCACCAGCAGAGCAACTCTGAAACTTGCAAAGCGAAGAAAGGTCTCTTTTCCAGAGACCTGCAACACTCAGACCTAAAGAATGGACAAACAGCTGTCTGCCCGTGCAGACAGCTGAGCAGATCATTACAGGCATATATCTTCTCCATCATGTGGAGGCTGGATAATGTACTGGTTAAGGCCTCTGCCTCTGACACAAGAGAACAGGATTTGAATCTTGGCTCTGCCTGTTCAGTAAGCCAGCACCTATTCAGTAGGAGACCTTAGGCACGTCTCCCTAACACTGCTACTGCCTATAGAGCATGTCCTAGTGGCTGCAGCTCTGGCGCTTTGAGTCCCCAAGGAGAAAAGTGCAATATAAATGTTATTTGTCTTGTCTAAAATAAGATAAATATTCTACATGTTGGTATATATATATATATTTAGGGTTTTTGGTTTAGTTCCCACTAGACTGCTTATAAAAACTAGCATTTTGCATGGTAGAGTAGGACTCACCAGATTGGGGACACTTTGGCGCAGTTGGTGAGCTTAAGCGCGTTAAAGCGTAACCAAGAGCCCCTGTCACTGTTTTCCTGTTGTGTGCTGCAGCCCCTCTGTACTTATATATTTCTTATGGAGTCTGGGGACCTCCAGCGCTGCGTGCATGCTTTGCATAGAATTGCATAAAAAAATTTGGTTTGTGCTGCTCACCCCTTGGTAATTTATTTATAATTTTCCCCTGTGAGCCTGCATGACCACGCCCACCTCTAGCACAGTTAAGTATATAAATGAGTGCTTTGCACATGTTAAGAGAGTTCGTTTGGTAGCTAGGTGAAGGGTGAGGTGTTTTTAATTTCCTTTTTTCCCATCTAGTTGACATTTTAGGGTTTTTGGTTTAGTTCCCACTAGACTGCTTATAAAAACTGACATTTTGCATGGTAGAGTAGGACTCACCAGATTGGGGACACTTTGGCGCAGTTGGTGAGCTTAAGCGCGTTAAAGCGTAACCAAGAGCCCCTGTCACTGTTTTCCTGTTGTGTGCTGCAGCCCCTCTGTACATATATATATATATATATATATATATATATATATATATATATATATATATATATATATATATATATACTGTATATACAGTATATATTCTATGTTAAAAGCAACAGATTTATCTTGGTTGTTTAGATAACTCACTCATTTTTCAGTTTTCTGAACATATATGAGGCATCAGACTACATTATTCTATAATTTTGGTAACAAGGCAAACATAACTAATGTGTCTTTTTTCTAGCTTATTTTTCCTTTATAGCAACTTTCATGTCCAGGGGCCACCTGATTTATAATTTGCCTGTTCATAGTTATGCAAATAGTGCTCATCTCAAGTTTCTGTTGTTTAGCCTTTTTTTTTACATCTCCAGCAAAGGTCAGGTCATCAAGGAAAAATGATTATACAAAGCAGCTGAACAGAAACTCTCTGATATACTCTTGTTGAAGCCAAAACTGAAATTCTGTCCTGGAGAAACATCTTCGGAAATCCTTTTTAGGAGCTCTCCTAGCACTAGACTCAAGTCTTGGGAGACACATCTTTAACTCCACAAATACAACAGACTCAGAATTTAAATGAATCACCCTGCACACTACAGAGGACATTCTACACTTCGAGGAGACAACTGACAAAGCATTCTACTCAGGACTTTGAGGCAGCATCTTAAATACCACAAACAGAGAAGATATCAAATTTTAAGTTGACATCTGCCACAACATTGGACTCTACTGTCCAACTACTGATGGATCTTGGCCATGCAGATTCAATGATTGTCACTAGCCTGACAGCTATTACTTTTGAAAATATTGTTGGGTTTATTTTCAATGTCTATGTCATTATCATCATAATGCTGGAACTACGTAAAAGAAGGCATATTAAGACAGGTAATAAAATTTGGATAGCAATATGCACCTCCAATGTTCTATACTCCATTGTTAATCTTGCCAGCATGTTCTATGGGCTCTTCTGGTGCCAGGTGTTAAAGACCTCACCAATCATTTACATTCTATATTCACTTTTGATGTACAGTGTCAGCTGTTGTTCGTGGCTCAGTGCCAGTCTCAGCTTCTTCTATTTTGTGAAGATCATACATTTTAACTCCGGCTTTTTTGCATGGGTGAAGCTTAAGATTGGCTTCTTTGTCCCCTGGGTCATTCTTGTATCAGAAGTGGTGGCTTTGGGAAGCTTCTTTATTATCCTTCTTATAACAGTACCAGAGGAATCTTCAAGTACTCCATTAATCTTCCAATCTGTTAACATAACAACAAACATCTATATGAAAAAAAGATTTGCCCAAGTGATCATTGCGGTGACTCTGGTGCCGGCATTCACCGTGATCTTCAGCACCATTCGGACCATTGCAGCCTTGAAGCAGCACCGACTCATGATGGAAAGGAACATGGGACCTGCAGGCAGCATCGATCTTGAGACTTATAAAAGTGTAATTTGCAGAATGCTGCGCTTCTTGGCTGCCTTTGCTTTTTTTTACTTAGTCTTGCTCCTGTTTTATTTATCGTTATTTGAAGAATTAAGTCTAGGGTTCTGGATTTGTCTCATAATCATGTCATCTTTTTCTCCAATGCAAGCTGTGCTTATCCTTTTTGGTAATGAAAAGTTAAAGGGAGCCTGGAGGGAACTGTTCAAATGTATTTTTGATTTTAAAAAAAACTGATACATCAGAGTAAGTTAAGGTGCTCATACATTTAGAGATGATAGGCAGACTTGACCAAGAGAAAAATCTCTTTCTGATTGAATCTGGTTAGGGAGGGATGGCCATAAACTGCAGGCCAATTCCTGATCAATTTCAGCATGAAATCTCTCAGGAATCAGCCAAGTCCACCGCATCTGCCACCTTGCTGCTGCCCCCCCCGTGCACAAAAGTGCCCCACCTTGTGTGTGCATTGATACATTACTTATCCTTTTTCTTCAAACCCTCCTATGTCGCCCACCTTATCTTCCATTTTGCTTCACATGCTGGAGATGTTTAGCGCATTGTGTGTGATGTCACACACTATATGCTAGCAGCGTGTGGGGTGCAAATGGAAGAGGAAGACAGATGGGCACCACACGGTGGGCGGCATAGGACAGGTAATGTATGAATGCACACATGGGGGCACATTTATACACTAGAGGAAAAAGCGCACCAGAGGTCTTGTTGTACTCATGCCAATATTGCTCGCTGTTACTGCTGCACACCGGATTGACCAAAACAGCCCGACATCTTGCAGCATGTTCAGTCGATACATGCGACCCATTTCTGCCCAAAATTGGTTGCATCGTCTTGGCGGCACAAATTTTCATCCAATTCTATAATAATAATTGAATCTGATGGTTGATCGAGCGCCAAGTCAAGAGATGTATGGCCACCTTTAGATTAAAATAAAACATTTTTATTAGTTTTAGATGTATCAAGAAAATATTAAAGCCCAACTAAACTTAAAATATACAAAGCAAATTCTGATAGAAACCAAGATAATTGCTACTTCAGTACAACTCACCTACCGTAATTTTTAGATGACACCCAAAGAGGGAAGATAAATAGATTAAATCCATTTGTTTACATTTCTTGCTGACCCTTGATAAAGGCCGCCGGCTGAAACATCGAGTGTTTTTACTATTACTATGGTACAATAAACCAGCATTTTTGCACAAATCCAGGTGGAGACCCAGTCGTCTTGTCTTTGCTGCTGTACATTTCTTGGTGTCCCTGCATAGCAGTAGAAGCCATGTATTTATGGGAGGAATCAGTGGCGTAGCTATAAACCTCGGGGCTCCGATGCAGAATTTGGACCCGGGCCTTCGCACTCTACATCAAATAGCCAGGAGTAGGTACCTCAGTAAAGATAGCCAGGGATAGATGCCTGAGTATAGATAGTCAGGAATAGGTACCTCAGTATAGGTAGCCAGGATAAGATGCCTCAGTATCGATAGCAAGGATTAGATGCCTCAGTATAGATGGCCAGGATTAGATGCCTCAGTACAGGTAGTCAGGAATAGGTGCCTCAGTATAGGTAGCCAGGATAAGATGCTTTAGTATTGATAGCAAGGATAAGATGCCTCAGTAATATAGATAGTCAGGTATAGGTACCTCAGTATAGGTAGCCAGGATTAGATGCCTCAGTATAGATAGCAAGGATTAGATGTCTCAGTATAGATAGCCAGGATTAGATACCTCAGTATAGGTAGCCAGGATAAGATGCCTCAGTATAGATAGCCAGATATAGGTACCTCAGTATAGGTAGCCAGGGTAGTCAGGTGGAGGAGAGACGCAGTGGCATAGACCAGTAGCGGCAGCGGTGTCATCAGATACTCACTTTGCCACAATCCATGCGCTCCATCTACAAACTTCTTCCTGCTCTTGCAGGACAGGAAGAAGTTTCTAGATGTTTGTTTGTAGATGAAACGTGTGGATCGTAGTGAAGTGAATATTTGATGACCCCCTCAGTGGCAGTATGTGGTGAGGACAAGCGGTCCGGTGGAACAGGCGACTGCTGCGACCGCGGCCCCTACACCCCTGGGAGGAATTGAGGGTTGCAGTTCATAGGGAATAGGTGGTGAAAAAGCAGGCTTCCTATATAAACATTATTGAAGTTATTGTTTAGTAAAATGGGTGTCAGGATATGACGTAAATATAGTTTATAATACTGATATTCTACTATTCCTCACTGTAATCTCTATTTTCATGTTTAGTAAAATGGGCAAGAGTAAGATGGATAAACTTTCATTTAATTTACCAATATTGTACTACTTTATCCATATAGTAAAATATATGTAATACTTACTGATATTTTAATTTAATCTAACCTCTCCCTACTCTCACACAGAGTCCACACCTGTTGGAGCTTAACCTTAACCCCCCCCCCCTCAGTGTTTTTTTAACCTTAACCCCTTAGTGGTGCCTAACCTTACCCCCCTGGGGTGCCTCTGGAGGGTGTCTAACTAGAGTTGGGCCGAACGGTTCGCCTGCGAACGGTTCCATGCGAACTTCCGTGGTTCGCGTTCGCGTCCCGCAGGCGAACCTTTGCGGAAGTTCGGTTCGCCCCATAATGCACTTGGAGGGTCAACTTTGACCCTCTACATCACAGTCAGCAGGCCCAGTGTAGCCAATTAGGCTACACTAGCCCCTGGAGCCCCACCCCCCTTATATAAGGCAGGCAGCGGCGGCCATTACGGTCACTCGTGTGCCTGCATTAGTGAGAGTAGGGCGAGCTGCTGCAGACTGTCTCTCATAGGGAAAGATTAGTTAGGCTTAGCTTGTTCCTGACTGCATACCTGTTCTGTGAACCCAACACTGCATACCTGTTCTGTGAACCCACCACTGCATACCTGTACTGTGAACCCACCACTGCATACCTGTTCTGTGAACCCAACACTGCATACCTGTACTGTGAACCCACCACTGCATACCTGTACTGTAAACCCACCACTGCATTCCTGGTCTGTGAACCCAACACTGCATACCTGTTCTGTGAACCCACCACTGCATACCTGTTCAGTGAACCCACCACTGCATACCTGTTCAGTGAACCTGCCACTGCATACCTGTTCTGTGAACCCACCACTGCATACCTGTTCTGTGAACCCACCACTGCATACCTGTTGTGTTCAGTGAACCTGCCACTGCATACCTGTTCTGTTCAGTGGACCCGCCACTGTATACCTGTTCAGTGAACCCGCCACTGCATACCTGTTGTGTTCAGTTAACCTGCCACTGCATACCTGTTCTGTGAACCCGCCACTGCATACCTGTTCTGTTCAGTGGACCCGCCACTGTATACCTGTTCTGTTCAGTGAACACACCACTGTATACCTGTTCAGTGAACCCGCCACTGCATACCTGTTCTGTTCAGTGAACCTGCCACTGCATACCTGTTCTGTGAACCCGCCACTGTATACCTGTACTGTTCAGTGAACCCGCCACTGCATACCTGTTCTGTTCAGTGGACCCGCTACTGTATACCTGTTCTGTTCAGTGAACCCGCCACTGTATACCTGTACTGTTCAGTGAACCCGCCACTGCATACCTGTTCTGTTCAGTGAAGCCGCTACTGTATACCGGTTCTGTTCAGTGAACCCGCCACTGCATACCTGTTGTGTTTAGTGAACCCGCCACTGGATACCTGTACTGTTCAGTGAACCCGCCACTGCATACCTGTACTGTTCAGTGAACCCGCCACTGCATACCTGTTGTGTTCAGTGAACCCGCCACTGCATACCTGTTCTGTTCAGTGAACCTGCCACTGCATACCTGTTCTGTGAACCCGCCACTGTATACCTGTACTGTTCAGTGAACCCGCCACTGCATACCTGTTGTGTTCAGTGAACCTGCCACTGTATACCTGTTCTGTGAACCCGCCACTGTATACCTGTACTGTTCAGTGAACCCGCCACTGCATACCTGTTGTGTTCAGTGAACCTGCCACTGTATACCTGTTCTGTTCAGTGAACCCGCCACTGTAAACCTGTTCAGTGAACCCGCCACTGCATACCTGTTCTGTTCAGTGAACCTGCCACTGCATACCTGTTCTGTGAACCCGCCACTGTATACCTGTACTGTTCAGTGAACCCACCACTGCATACCTGTTGTGTTCAGTGAACCTGCCACTGCATACCTGTTCAGTGAACCCGCCACTGCATACCTGTTCTGTTCAGTGAACCTGCCACTGCATACCTGTTCTGTGAACCCGCCACTGTATACCTGTACTGTTCAGTGAATCCGCCACTGCATACCTGTTCTGTTCAGTGGACCCGCTACTGTATACCTGTTCTGTTCAGTGAACCCGCCACTGTATACCTGTACTGTTCAGTGAACCCGCCACTGCATACCTGTTCTGTTCAGTGGAGCCGCTACTGTATACCGGTTCTGTTCAGTGAACCCGCCACTGCATACCTGTTGTGTTCAGTGAACCCGCCACTGCATACCTGTACTGTTCAGTGAACCCGCCACTGCATACCTGTTGTGTTCAGTGAACCCGCCACTGCATACCTGTTCTGTTCAGTGAACCTGCCACTGCATACCTGTTCTGTGAACCCGCCACTGTATACCTGACCTGTTCTGTGAACCCGCCACTGCATACCTGTTCTGTTCAGTGAACCTGCCACTGCATACCTGTTCTGTGAACCCGCCACTGTATACCTGTTCTGTTCAGTGAACCCACCGCATCAGTGCGCATACCTGTGCAGTTAAGTGAACCCACCTACCTACGTGAGTGCACGCAGTGTGATATACCACTCCGTGCATACCCGATATGGACAAAACAGGTAGAGGAAGAGGTAGTGCCAGAGCCAGAGGAAGGCCACCCGGCAGGTCTGCGCGAGGTCGTGTAAATGTAATTTCGTGTGGACCTGGCCCACAGTACAGTGCTTGGAAGAAGGCACGTCCCATCACCTCCCAAGATTGTCAGGACGTGGTTGAGTATTTAGCGACACAGAACACCTCATCTTGCTCAGCCACCAGCGCTACTACTAGCACCACTTCCGCTGCATTTGACACTTCGCAAGAATTATTTAGTGGTGAAATCACTGATGCACAGCCATTGTTGTTACAGCCAGATGAATTTTCACCAGCTCATATGTCTGAGTTACGCGGCAACACTATGGATGTAACGTGTAAGGAGGATGAAGGACCTACTGATGGTGCATGTTTGGATTTGTCTGAGGCAAGCGAAGCTGGGCAGGATGATTACGATGATGACGATGATAGGGATCCTCTGTATGTTCCCAATAGAGGAGATGAAGAGGGGGACAGTTCAGAGGGGGAGTCAGAGAGTAGTAGGAGGAGAGAAGTTGCTGAAAGAAGCTGGGGCAGCTCTTCGTCAGAAACAGCTGGTGGCAGTGTCCGACACCATGTATCGCCACCTATGTACAGCCAGCCAACTTGCCCTTCAGCTTCAGCTGCTGAGGTCCCCATAGTGCCCACATCCCAGGGTGGCTCAGCGGTGTGGAAATTTTTTAATGTGTGTGCCTCAGATCGGAGCAAAGCCATCTGTTCGCTCTGCCAACAAAAATTGAGCCGTGGAAAGGCCAACACTCACGTAGGGACAAGTGCCTTACGAAGGCACCTGGAGAAAAGGCACAAACAGCAATGGGATGGCCACCTGAGCAAAAGCAGCAGCAGCACACAAAAGAAAAGTCACCCTTCTTCTCCTCTTCCTCCTTCAGGTGCATCATCTGCTTCTGCCGCTTTCTCCCTTCCACCTTCACAGGCACCCTCCTCCACTCCGCCTCTGCCCTTGAGCAGTTCCTGCTCCTCTGCCCACAGCAGCAGTCAGGTGTCCGTGAAGGAAATGTTTGAGCGGAAGAAGCCAATTTCGGCCAGTCACCCCCTTGCCCGGCGTCTGACAGCTGGCGTGGCGGAACTGTTAGCTCGCCAGCTGTTACCATACCGGCTGGTGGACGCTGAGGCCTTCCGTAAATTTGTGGCCATCGGAACACCGCAGTGGAAGATGCCAGGCCGCACTTATTTTTCGAGAAAGGCCATACCCCAACTGCACCGTGAAGTTGAGAGGCAAGTGGTGTCATCTCTTGCGAAGAGCGTTGGGTCAAGGGTACACCTGACCTGGCTGTTACCATACCGGCTGGTGGACTCTGAGGCCTTCCGTAAATTTGTGGCCATCGGAACACCGCAATGGAAGATGCCAGGCCGCACTTATTTTTCGAGAAAGGCCATACCCCAACTGCACCGTGAAGTTGAGAGGCAAGTGGTGTCATCTCTTGCGAAGAGCGTTGGGTCAAGGGTACACCTGACCACGGATGCCTGGTCTGCCAAGCACGGGCAGGGCCGCTACATTACGTACACAGCCCATTGGGTCAACCTGGTGGTGAACGATGGCAAGCAGGGCGCAGCGGACCAAATTGTGACACCTCCACGGCTTGCAGGCAGGCCTCCTGCCACCTCCTCTCCTCCTGCTACATGCTCTTCGCTGTCCTCCTCCTCCTTGGCTGAGTGGCAGTTCTCCTCTCCAGCTACACAGCCCCAGCTCCGCAGGGCCTATGCTGCATGCCAGGTACGACGGTGTCACGCCATCTTAGACATGTCTTGTCTCAAAGCGGAGAGTCACACTGGAGCAGCTCTCCTGGCTGCTTTTAAGAAACAGGTGGATGAGTGGCTGACCCCGCACCACCTGGAGATAGGCAACGTGGTGTGCGAAAACGGCAGCAATCTGCTTGACGCTTTGCATATGGGGAAGCTGACACACATACCCTGCATGGCACATGTCATGAATCTAGTTGTTCAAAGATTTGTGGCAAAGTACCCTGGCTTAGTGGATGTCCTGAAGCAGGCCAGGAAGGTCTGTGGGCATTTGAGGTGGTCTTACACAGCCATGGCACGCTTTGCGGAAATTCAGCGGAAAAACAGCATGCCGGTGAGACGCCTCATTTGCGATAGCCCGGCTCGCTGGAATTCGACCCTGCTCATGTTCTCCCACCTGCTAGAACAGAAGAAAGCCGTCACCCACTACCTCTACAACTACAGTAGAATGAAACAGTCTGGGAAGATGGGGATGTTCTGGCCCGACAACTGGACACTGATGAAAAATGCATGCAGGCTCATGCGGCCGTTTGAGGAGGTGACCAACCTGGTGAGCCGCAGTGAGGGCACCATCAGCGACTTAATTCCCTACGCTTACTTCTTGGAGCGTGCTGTGCGTAGAGTGGCGGATGAAGCTGCGAATGAGCGTGACCAGGAACCGTTACGGCAGGAACAGGCATGGGACCAATTTTCATCAGACCCAGCTGTTTCCTCAACACCTGCGGCAGCACAGAGGGGGGAGGAGGAGGAAGAAGAGAAGTCATGTGCAGACGATGAGTCAGACTCAGAGGATGATGAGCAAGGTGTTTCTTTGGGGGAGGAGGAGGAGGGGACGGCGGCAGGAGAACACCCGCAGCAGGCGTTGCCGGGGGCTTGTGCTGCTCAACCTTCCCGTGGTATTGTTCGCGGCTGGGGGGAGGAGGTTGACTTACGTGACATCACTGAGGAAGAGCAAGAGGAGATGGAGGGTACTGGATCCGACTTTGTGCAGATGTCGTCTTTTAGGTGATGGAAATGTGTGTGTGAGATCCGCCCCGTAGTGTCAGGTGCTGCCTCACTTCCTCTTCCTGTTTCCTGCTCCAGAGCAGAGCGGTGTCTCTGAGTAGCAATGTGTAACGATGCTGAGCTGCTGTGCATGCTGGTCTGCTGAGACGGACTCCTGAGCCAGATGATTAGGCGTCCAATTAAGCTGCTGTTTGAGCTTCGAGCTTCTGTCTGTGTCACTGTCACTATAACTCACTGCCGTCCATGAGTCAAGCTTCCCTGAGGAGATACCTGCTTCAGACTGTGTGCGCACGAACTGCAGAGGTTAATTAACAGATGGCTGCCTGTTTATTTACCTAAGGAGACCAGCAAAGAGCGTGGAGGGAAGGAATGGAGTAGCAGCATCTAAATCACTCCTTCACCACCCTTCACCTTCCTGCCGCAGAATGTCAGAGTATTTACTTTGCCAGCGTTCTAGATTGTCTGCTGGTCAGAAATAGCTATTAAGAGATCAAGCAGAGGTCAAGCAGAGATCGTGAACATCCCCTTCGCATCTGATCTGGTGTAGTATGACCCTGTTCAACACTCATCTGCATGAGCCTTCTTACAAAATGTTTCCTTGATCTGTCTCTGCTGTACCTTCTGCCTCATTGCATCTACTGATTCTATTTCAACACACAACACACAACTGATGCTTGATGCTATCTCTGCGTTTTCAAGGTTTGCTTGATGCATGATGCTATCTCTGTTTAACAATGATGCCTGATACTATTGCATATACTGAAACTAATGCATGGCAACTGTATTGCCATGTATTGCTTAATTGCCTAATTGCCTAATTGCCTCTATTGACGCCTGACTCCATCTCTGTATACAACTGATGCTTGATGCCATCTCTGCTTATCAACAGTTGTTTGATGTTGTCTCTGTTTATCAGCTGGTGCCTGATACTATTTGCATAGCAACTGTATTAAGCTGGCACCCCTACTTTATTGCAGCGGTTGATCTCCTTGCTTTCGCCACTATATTGCTGTCATTGGTAAATTGCTACACTAATGTGAGTGAATGTAGCAGGCTCTGGCAGTTTAAATTTTCTAATTTTCCAATTTTTCTCTCTGACTCTTTCCCGCGATAAACAGAGCCACTCTACTACCACCAACTACTTTTTAAACGTAATTAGAAGGCCCACACTCTTCTACTTAGTGTGGGGGTCAGTGGCAGATGGCAGCTGGGACTAGACAGAGACAGAAAGTAAGGCAAACAGACAAAGAGAAAGGTCTCAGCAACTTTGGTTTTCAAATTATCTCTGACACATCAAAACTTGGCAAGATGAATAACGATAAACCATCGGCCGCACTAACTCCTCTAAAGCAAAATACAGGAATTTTGGGCCCACAGGGGTCTGTAACACCAAAAGACATAAATAAACATATAAAAAAAATTTCTGAACTTTGTGACGCTTCTCAACAATCAGCAAAATCCACAAAAACACACGCTACAACTGCAGCTGCTAACCCGCAAGCTCAGCCAACCGCCCCTAGCCAGACAACCGCGGCTTACGAAAATCCCAGTGAAACGTTCTATGACGAAAAAATAAAAAGGATGTTGGAGGACTTCACGGTAAAGATTAAGGAAACGGTGGTGGAAACAGTTCAATCCTCAATAAGAGACGCTATGAGCAGCGAGCTTAAATCGATTAAGGAGGAAATGTTACAGTTGTCTGATAGGGTAGGCATCTTGGAAAAAAACTCAGAAGAGAATACTAAACATGTTGGATCTTATAATGCAGAGATAGCAACACATAAAAAGGTATTAAAAGATCTTACGCATAAAATAGACGGCCTGGAGAATAGGAGCCGTAGGAACAACATTAAAATTCGTGGGCTTCCCTCATCGATTCCCTCCAAGGATTTACATGAAACTGCCGCAAGGCTTTTTAAAGAGATAACCGGCAACGACTCACCATCAGGCATCATAATCGATAGAATCCACAGAATTGGTAAAGAAAAAGAAATCTCAAGCTTCAAAAGCACAGACGTCCTATGCAGAGTGCACTTTTTTCATGAAAAGGAACAGATTCTAACTAAAGCACGCGCCCTAGGTTCTCTTAAGTTCAACGAATGGAAAATCGAGCTATTCCCAGACCTGTCCAAAAGAACAATTGATCGTAGGAGACTACTGAAACCATTGCTAGAAAAAATCAAGCAAAAGGGGGGAATCTATAGGTGGGGTTTCCCTCTTTCCCTGAGAGCCACGATTGATGGGAAGACATGCATTCTTAATGATGGAGAACCACCGCAAAAGTTCCTAAACAACCTCGGCCTACCATTGGTGACGATCCCAGGTTGGGAGGACATTTAAAACGCATAGTAATTTTGTTATGTTATTTTTTTTTTTTATGTTTGTTCTCCCTTCTCTCCTTTTTGCACTTTCCCTCACCGCTCTAAACATATTACCAAATAGGAGGAATTGTAGGCATCTTCCCTGATAAGCGGGGCTCTGTTCCAGTTGATGTCAATCAATATTGGAACAGGAAAGTCCGGTACTCTACGGCAACTCTTAGTTGTCAACCCGGACAAGACTGGCTTGTTTGTCGAAAGGTTGAATGGATGTGAGTCTTTGAATGGTATGTACGAGTGTGTTGTTGCTTATTCTGACCTGATCTGTCGAGGCGGTCCCACCCTTCTGCTCCATCTTGCGCAACTTGTACAGAGTGTACTCCCTTCTCTTCTGGCCTTAATAAATAAACCTTTAATATGACTGATAAATTAAGAATTCTTACACTTAATGTTAAAGGTGCCAACTCCGGATGTAAACGTAGAAGAAATATTGATGAATTAATAAAGAATAAAATTGACATAGCCTTTATTCAAGAAACACATTTCCAAAAGGGAAAAACCCCGAGATTCTTTGACAAAAGATATAAAGAATGGATCATTAACTTCAATGAGCAAAAAAAAACATGCGGAGTTGCGATTGCAATAAGATCTGGGATGGACTTCTGTATAAATCGCGTATACAAAGATAAAGAAGCCAGGGAACTGATAGTGTTGGGGACGGTCAATGGCAGACAAATAACATTAGCTAATGTGTATACCCCCAACAAAGGTCAAGTGGCCTTTTTGACTAACTTCCTCAATAAAGTCAAAGATAAAGCAGTTGGTTTAACCGTTATTGGTGGGGATTTTAACCTCACGATTGATCCCAAATACGATACCTCCAAAGGGCTATCATGTATTCCCAAACGTGACATTGTTAATCTCAAAAATGAACTCAAGACCTTAAAACTTGTCGATATATGGAGAATTAAAAATCTAGACGAAAAAGACTACACTTTTTTCTCTAGCGTACATCAAAACTATTCCAGGCTAGACTACTTCCTAGTCCCTGAAAATCTTATCACTTCAGTTTCTGACGTCTCAATTGGCCATATTACTTTTTCAGACCATGCCCCCGTAATTATGACAATCTATTTAGGCCTTAAATCACCTCAGAAAAAAGTCTGGAGACTAGATAAAACGTTACTAGAGGAAGAAGACACCAGACGTCAGATAGCTGAGTCATTAAATGAATTTATTAAATTCAATTTGACGTCTGTAACGTCACCATTGATCCTCTGGGACACTTTAAAATGTGTATCTAGAGGAGTTCTGATTCTGGTAAGTAATAGGAAAAAAAAGGTAAAACAGAAAAGGATTGTTGAGCTTCTGGCCCACCTACAATCAGAAGAAGCAGAACATAAAATCTGGCCCTCATCTAAAACTTTGCTTAAGCTCACAAAGATTAAGACAGAACTAAATCAGTTGCTTGATAACAAATGTTCACAGGAGTACAAAAATTTAAAAAAACAGTTCATACACGGGAAGAACAAACCAGGTAAAATACTATCAGACCTACTCAACAAAAAACAAAGAAATAACTTCATTCACCAAATAAAAAATCATGATGGAAGCATTGTTCAGGACACCGAAACCATAGGTAAGATATTCTCTAGTTTCTTTGAAAGTATATACAACACTGACATACCAAAACCCACAAACACAAGAGAATATTTAGAAAATATTAACCTACCTGTCTTAGATAACAGTGACCGCGAAATGCTCGAAACACCAGTGACTGAAAGTGAATTTCTGGAAACAGTGTCTAAGCTTCAGAAGGGGAAAAGCCCGGGCCCTGACGGTTACTGCATAGAATTCTATCAGCACTTTGCTCATATTTTGGCCCCTCTTTTCTGCAACTTGGTCAATAACAAAGAAGGAACTGCTACCTTCTCAAAAGAATCTAACCAAGCTATACTAACACTAATCCCTAAAGAAGGGAAATCAAATTTAGACTGTGCAAACTTCAGGCCAATTTCACTATTAAATTGCGATGTGAAAATCTATGCAAAAATATTGGCAAATAGACTGACCAGGGTTGCCGATAGAATTCTGGGCAAACAACAATCGGGCTTTGTCAAAAATAGCCAAATTCAAGACAATATCTACGCTGCAACAAATCTGATCCATACTTGTAAAAAGAGAAAAATAGAAGCAGTTATGGTTGCAGTAGATGCAGAAAAGGCATTTGACCGTCTATCAAGGGAATTTGTCTTTGCTATATTGGAAAGATTGGGTCTGGGCCGGAACTTTATAAACAGAATAAAGAAATTATATATCAATCAAAGTGCAGGCGTCAATATAAACGGATCCGTATCCAATACTTTCAATATTAAGAATGGGGTTAGGCAAGGTTGCCCATTGTCTTCATGGCTCTTCAATTTTAGTTTAGAAGCATTTATACAACTAATTCAGAATGACAACATGGTTAAAGGAGTTAAAACAAAGACGGAGGAGATTAAAATACTTGCCTACGCCGATGATTTATTACTAACTTTGATCAAACCAATCCAATCCATCGCCAGGTGTGAGAAACTTCTCGAGGTATTCTCGTTGCACTCTAATTTTAAGATTAACCAGGTTAAAACTATAATCCTGAATTTGGGTTGTTCACATGACACCGTGAATGCTATTAAAACACACAGTAAATTTAGATGGAGTGATCAAGCAATTAAATATCTTGGTATTACCCTCACTAGAGACCCTAACGACCTGTTCACGGCTAACTTTTCTAAGACTGTTAAAGAGTACAAGGGTAAACTCCAATCATGGGATCGACCCTGTTTTAATGTCATCGGTAGGATCAGCATATTAAAAATGCTGGTTTCACCAAAACTTATTTTTCTCTTGCGGAGCCTGCCAGTGGCTATCCCCAACTCATGGTTCCAAAACTGGCATAAAATTTTTCAAAATTTTATCTGGAGTAAATTCAGACGTAGAATTAGTTATAAACTTATTTCTAGGCAGAAAGAGGAGGGAGGCCTAGCCGCACCAAACATTATAAATTACTATAGAAGTGCACACTTGGCAAGGGTCTTGGACTGGAAGATAGAATCTTCCCCCATTGGATCTGGTAAAGCTTGGTCCATCTTAGAAAAGGACGAATGTAACTTAGATTTAATTTTCTTGTGGATTCCAGTAAACATCTATAAAGTTTACTCCACTACGGATCACCCTTTGATTAAACCAACAGTAAAAACTCTTTTTTGGTTCGTCTCAAAATGGCACAAAGACACAGGCCCATCCCCACTTACCACTTTAAGGGAGAATCCAGATTTCATGCCTGGCTTGGTGAGGTCCTGGTTTTCCAGAAACACGATAAGCCCCGATACGCGCATTATCAATCTCTGGGGAAACCCTGCATTGGGGATACCTGGCATATTAAACAATCGTAGGCAAAAGGAGACTTGGGGTACAATGAAAGCGAGAAGTTTTATACATAAATTAAAATTCAAGTTTGTCAGATTAAGGAACGACCCAAATATTTTTGAAAAACATATTCTCCTTAATAAAAAAATGGACAAAGCTTTATCCAAACTTAATAGACTTATTTGCCAAGGAGAAAGGCAAAATTTTACTCCACACTATTGTACAAAATGGGAAAGAGACCTCGGCCCTTTGCTTAAAAGTAAATGGCTCACGATTTGGCATAAAAATTGGATGATCCCGGATATTGATCTCCAGCTTACCCAGTACAAGACCATTGCTAGATGGTACATTACCCCGGAACGTATACAAAAATTTTCCAAACAAAGAGAATTGTGCTGGAGGTGTGGGCAGGAGGACGAGTCCGAATTGCACATGTGGTGGGCGTGTCCCATATCAAAGACCTTTTGGGACAGTATAATAAGCTTTTGTAAAAACCTGCTAGAAGGGGGCTTTAAACTTTCTCCAAGTGAAGCTATTTTTGGCATATCTGAAGCAGGCGATAGTTAGTGTTGGGCGAACAGTGTTCGCCACTGTTCGGGTTCTGCAGAACATCACCCTGTTCGGGTGATGTTCGAGTTCGGCCGAACACCTGACGGTGCTCGGCCAAACCGTTCGGCCATATGGCCGAACTAAGAGCGCATGGCCGAACGTTCCCCGAACGTTCGGCTAGCGCTGTGATTGGCCGAACGGGTCACATGGTTCGGACCCGAACGCGCTCTGATTGGCCGAACTGTCACGTGGTTCGGGTAAATAAATACCCGAACCACGTCATATCTCCGCCATTTGTCTGTGGGTTTAGCTTTGGGTAGGCAGGCAGGGTAGTTCGCGCTCCAGCCACGCTAGCCAGGGTCCCCCCTGTCATTGTGTCACTGCTGGGAACAGTAGTACACCGCTTGCTCAGCCACACTATATAGCATTCTGTTTACTGCCACTCTGTGTACCTCGCTCAGCCACACTATATAGCATTCTGTTTACTGCCACTCTGTGTCTGCTGGGAATAGTAGTACACCGCTTGCTCAGCCACACTATATAGCATTCTGTTTACTGCCACTCTGTGTACCTCGCTCAGCCACACTATATAGCATTCTGTTTACTGCCACTCTGTGTCTGCTGGGAATAGTGGTACACCGCTCGCTCAGCCACACTATATAGCATTCTGTTCACTGTTCTGTGTCTGCTTGGAATAGTGGTACACCGCTCGCTCAGCCACACTATATAGCATTCTGTTTACTGTTCTGTGTCTGCTGGGAATAGTGGTACACCGCTCGCTCAGCCACACTATATAGCATTCTGTTTACTGTTCTGTGTCTGCTGGGAATAGTGGTACACCGCTCGCTCAGCCACACTACATAGCATTCTGTTCACTGTTCTGTGTCTGCTGGGAATAGTGGTACACCGCTCGCTCAGCCACACTATATAGCATTCTGTTCACTGTTCTGTGTCTGCTGGGAATAGTGGTACACCGCTCGCTCAGCCACACTATATAGCATTCTGTTTACTGTTCTGTGTCTGCTGGGAATAGTGGTACACCGCTCGCTCATCCACACTATATAGCATTCTGTTCACTGTTCTGTGTCTGCTGGGAATAGTGGTACACCGCTCGCTCAGCCACACTATATAGCATTCTGTTCACTGTTCTGTGTCTGCTGGGAATAGTGGTACACCGCTCGCTCAGCCACACTATATAGCATTCTGTTCACTGTTCTGTGTCTGCTGGGAATAGTGGTACACCGCTCGCTCAGCCACACTATATAGCATTCTGTTTACTGTTCTGTGTCTGCTGGGAATAGTGGTACACCGCTCGCTCAGCCACACTATATAGCATTCTGTTTACTGTTCTGTGTCTGCTGGGAATAGTGGTACACCGCTCGCTCAGCCACACTATATAGCATTCTGTTTACTGTTCTGTGTCTGCTGGGAACAGTAGTACACCGCTCGCTCAGCCAGAGTATATAGCATTGTGTTTACTGCCACTCTGTGTACACCGCTCAGCCAGACTATATACCATTGTTTACTGACACTCTGTGTACACCGCTCAGCCAGACTATATACCATTGTTTACTGACACTCTGTGTACACCGCTCAGCCAGACTATATACCATTGTTTACTGCCACTCTGATTCTGCTGGGAACAGTAGTACACCGCTCGCTCAGCCAGACTATATACCATTGTTTACTGACACTCTGTGTACACCGCTCAGCCAGACTATATACCATTGTTTACTGCCACTCTGATTCTGCTGGGAACAGTAGTACACCGCTCGCTCAGCCAGACTATATACCATTGTTTACTGACACTCTGTGTACACCGCTCAGCCAGACTATATACCATTGTTTACTGCCACTCTGATTCTGCCGGGAACAGTAGTACACCGCTCGCTCAGCCAGACTATATACCATTGTTTACTGACACTATATAGCATTGTGTGTACACCGCTCAGCCAGACTATATACCATTGTTTACTGACACTCTGTGTACACCGCTCAGCCAGACTATATACCATTGTTTACTGCCACTCTGATTCTGCTGGGAACAGTAGTACACCGCTCGCTCAGCCAGACTATATACCATTGTTTACTGACACTCTGTGTACACCGCTCAGCCAGACTATATACCATTGTTTACTGCCACTCTGATTCTGCTGGGAACAGTAGTACACCGCTCGCTCAGCCAGACTATATAGCATTGTGTTTACTGCCACTCTGTGTACACCGCTCAGCCACACTATATAGCATTGCGTACTCTGCCAGTCAGTGTGTATATTGCTGGGATCAGTAATACTCCACTCACCGTCAACCACTATATGAGCTCAACATGAGTTCCCCAGAGACCTCCGCTGTGAGCAGCACTCCCAACAACAGCAACAGCCAACGCCCCACGCAAGCTATAACATCCACCCCAGCAGCCAGTGGTCAGCAGCAGCCCTCCCCGGAGGAGAACGTTGTGTCCATCAGTCCGTCGCCAGAGCGATTAATGAGGGCTGCCATTGAGGAGATGATGGGGCCTGATGTGGAGGAGGAGGTCTGGCTCAGGCCAGCATCCCAAGTTAATGTTGAGGACGATGAGGGGTCTGTGTCTGGGGATGTTGGGGTGGCAGAGGTGGTGGGTGGGTCAGACTCAGGAGAAGAGTTGTATGATGAGGATGATGATCGGGACCATCTGTATGTGCCTCAGAGTCCGACCCCGGAAAACATGTTGTATCGTGTGTTTAGGTACTAAAATCTGCGTTCCCTCCCAGTAGTGTTGGGCGAACAGTGTTTGCCACTGTTCGGGTTCTGCAGAACATCACCCTGTTCGGGGTGACTATATAGCAGACTATATAGCATTGTGTTTAATGCCACTCTGTGTACACGGCTCAGCCACACTATATAGCATTGTGTTTACTTCCACTCTGTGTCTGCTGGGAACAGTAGTACACCGCTCACCCGCCACTGTATAGCATTGTGCTCTGTGTCACTGCTGACAATAGTGGTACACTGCTCACCCACCACTGTATAGCATTTCTGTACTGCCACTGTACTGCTGCCAGTCAGCGTGTACTTTAAGGATAAGTGAAATGAGGAAGAAATCCGGTGAAAGAGGGAGGGGCAAGGGAAGAGGTGTTTCCCCTGACGGTTCACGTACAGGCCACAGGGGAGCACCCAAGAAAACCCACTCAATACTGCCCATGTTGTCCAGGACAACAACCCTCACAGATCCAAAAGAACAGGACCAGATAATTACTTGGATGACCTCTCAAGCGTCCAGCAGTGGGTTAAGCAGCACCAGCACATCACGCACGAGGTCCGAGTCCTCAGCCAGTTAAAGTCTGGGCTTTCTTTGAAGACTGCACTGAGGATGTTACCATGGCGATTTGCAAGGTGTGCAAGACCCGCCTGAGCAGGGGGAAAAGTATTAACAACCTCTCCACCACCAGCATGAGCCGCCACATTCTATCCAAACATCCCACTCTGTGGGCAAACGCGGCAGGACAGGGTACCACCAGCAACACTGCCTCCCTTGGGTTCACCAGACTCACCACCAGACCCGCCTCAGCAGCAGCAGTAGCCCAGCCATTGCGTGGTTCACAACATTCACAAACATCAGACGATGCTGACACTGTCACTTTCCGGACTAGTGCTCTTGAGGTCTCCCAGTGTTCATCAAACACAACAACCAACAGCCCTTCGGTGTGCAGCGCTACGGTTGAGTTGTCTGTCTCTGAGATGTTTGAGCACAAGAGGAAATTGCCAGCAAATGACCCCCGGGCCGTGGCAGTAACAGCCAGCCAGCATAGCCAAGCTTCTGGCCTGCGAAATGCTGCCATATCGAGTGGTGGAGACAAACAGCTTCAAGGGCATGATGTCAGTGGCCATCCCACGTTACGTGGTTCCCAGCCGCTACCACTTTGCGCGCTCTGCAGTGCCTGAGTTGCATGAGCACGTGGTCAGCTAAATAACCCGAAGCTTGAAGAATGCCGTTGCCTGCAAGGTTCACCTCACCACTGACACCTGGACGAGTGCGTTCGGCCAGGGTCGATACATCTCCCTTACCGCGCACTGGGTGAACCTTGTGGAGCCTGGCAGCGATTCCTCACCTGCTACGGCGCGGGTGTTGCCCACGCCGCAAACAGCTGGATAACAACAGCAGCACCTACCTCTCTGACTCCTTCTCCTCCAACGCATCTCAAAGCTGTACCTCATCCGGAAATGCTAACCCAGCACCAGCAGCAGTAGGATCGTGGAAGCAGTGCAGCACAGCTGTTGGCATGCGTCAGCAAGCGTTGCTGAAGCTGATCTGCCTTGGGGATAAGCAGCACACAGGGGAGGAAATTTGGAGGGGAATAAAGGAACAGACGGATTTGTGGCTGGCACCGCTGGACCTGAAACCGGGCATGAAGCTAGACACCTGGCACGAACTGGCAATGTACGCAATAGAGGTGCTGGCTTGCCCGGCAGCCAGCGTTATGTCGGAACGCTGTTTCAGTGCTGCCGGAGGCATCATCACAGATCGGCGTATCCGCCTCTCCACAGAAAATGCAGACCGTCTGACTCAAATTAAAATGAATCAATCCTGGATTGGAAACGACTACGCAACACTCCTGGACCCCAACCAAGTAACATGACCGATGAACATCTGGGATGGTTTAGCGTTTCCGGTCCCTGTTTATTGAACCTCTCATCTGTATTACATTTATGACTGCATGGCGGCAAAAAGCATTGCTGCTATATCCGCACGCTTTTTGTCCTCATGCAAGGCCTGGGTTGTTGTGTCTCACAAAGCGTGGCCTTCTCCTCCTGCGCCTCCTCCTGTTCCATCACGTGTGCTGCTGCTGCTGCTGCTGCTGCTGGGTTACCGTTGCCGGTCCCTGTTTATGGAACCTCTTATCTTTATTACATTTATGACTACATGGCGGTACAAAGCATGCTATCCGCACGCTTTTTGTCCTCATGCAAGGCCTGGGTTGTTGTGTCTCACAAAGCGTGGCCTTCTCCTCCTGCGCCTCCTCCTGTTCCATCACGTGTGCTGCTGCTGCTGCTGCTGCTGCTGGGTTACCGTTGCCGGTCCCTGTTTATGGAACCTCTTATCTTTATTACATTTATGACTACATGGCGGTACAAAGCATGCTATCCGCACGCTTTTTGTCCTCATGCAAGGCCTGGGTTGTTGTGTCTCACAAAGCGTGGCCTTCTCCTCCTGCGCCTCCTCCTGTTCCATCACGTGTGCTGCTGCTGGGTTAGCGTTGCCGCGTGGTCCCTGTTTATTGAACCACTTATCTTTATTACATTTATGACTGCATGGTGGTACAAAGCATGCTATCCGCACGCTTCTTGTCCTCATGCAAGGCCTGGGTTGTTGTGTCTCAAAGCGTGGCCTTCTCCTCCTGCGCCACCCTCCTCCTGTTCCATCACGTGTGCTGCTGCTGGGTTAGCATTACCGGTCCCTTTTCCTGGAACCTCTTATATGTATTACATTTATGACTGCATGCCGACAAAAAGCATGTTACCTGTGCAAAGAAAACAGACATTTCCCGCATTTAAAAGACAGTTTTCCCTTTGAAACTTTAAAATCGATTTTCTCAAAAACTATAAGCTCTTTTTGCTAAAATTTTTTTCCTCTTGTACCCACTCCCAAGGTGCACATACCCTGTAAATTTGGGGTATGTAGCATGTAAGGAGGCTTTACAAACCACAAAAGTTCGGGTCCCCATTGACTTCCATTATGTTCGGAGTTCGGGTCGAACACCCGAACATCGCGGCCATGTTCGGCCTGTTCGGCCCGAACCCGAACATCTAGATGTTCGCCCAACACTAGCGATAGTAAAGAAAGTGCTCTAATTAAAGAGCTAGGAACAAAAGTCGCAAAAAGAATGATAGTAGAAAAATGGAAAGACTCGACTCCCCCCCATCTCGATGACTGGTTGAGCAGAATGGATCGGTTGTGTGGCAGTGAAATCAACGGCGACACAGCAGATCACACACCTGACTTAGATTGTACTCAGTGGGTCAGATCCTATAGGGATACCTGGCTGTCAATTACAAAAAAATATATGGATAAGCAATAAGTATACATATAATAAGATGGGTTAGGGGCTACGCTGTATAACACGAGTGGGGGTAAGAGTGGACAAGTGGGGTGGTCAGGTGGGTTGGGACAGGTTAATATGGATGGGTTATGGGTTAAGGAAGGGTATGCTTGGTTGAATGTAAGAGTTTCTGAATGTGTATACATACTTGGTTGCAAGAACAACAGGTTATTACACCTCCCTTTCATTTAAGATATAGGGGATACAGGATATGGTAAGACATGGTTAATTCTGGAATGGGGAGGGTTGCGTAAGGGAAGGGGGGAGTTTATGGTTTTTGAAGCACGCATGACATAAATATAGTGAAATAAAGTTTCAACTATGTATGGCTCAAACAATGATGAAAGCATTTTTCAGCGCTGGTTTGGGCGTCCAAGCGACTAGACCATAAGCTGATAAACTTCCCATATCAAAAATGCATCTGAGTTTGAAAAAAAAAAAAAAAAAAGATGTCGTCTTTTATGCTGTCCTGCCTGTTGAGGGACCCCTGTATAAAAAACCTCAAGGGGGATGAGCTGTACTGGGTGGCCACACTACTAGACCCTCGGTACAGGCACAAAGTGGCGGACCTGTTACCAACTCACCTGAAGGTGGAAAGGATGCAGCACATGCAGAACCAGCTGTCAACTATGCTTTACAATGCCTTTAAGGGTGATGTGACAGCACAACGCCAGCAAGGTACCACTGCCACTAATCCTCCTCCCGTGTCCACGCAGTCAAAGACAGGACGCTCCAGCGATCTCATGGTGATGTCGGACATGCGGACGTTCTTTAGTCCAACGCCTCGCCGTAGCCCTTCCGGATCCACCCTCCACCAACGCCTGGAACGGCAGGTAGCCGACTACCTGGCCTTAAGTGTGGATGTAGACACTGCTGTGAACAGCGATGAGGAACCCTTGAACTACTGGGTGCGCAGGCTTGACCTGTGGCCAGAGCTGTCCCAATTTGCCATCCAACTTCTCTCCTGCCCTGCCGCAAGCGTCCTGTCAGAAAGGACCTTCAGCGCAGCTGGAGGCATTGTCACTGAGAAGAGAAGTCGCCTAAGTCACAAAAGTGTTAAGTACCTCACCTTTATCAAAATGAATGAGGCATGGATCCCGGAGGGCTGCTGCTCGCCCCAAGACTAAGTCAGTCCCCGCACACACAGCATCTCTGCCTGCACGCCGTGTGACTGGCTGCCTGGCCTGCCCCAAGAAGACTAAGTCGCTCCCAGTCCCTCCACACAGCATGTCTGCCTGCAGGCCGCTTGACTACCTTCTCCGCCACCACCAACTGCTAGCAGCGGCCGCTGTAATAATTTTTCTGGTGCGTGTACATGACTGCCTAATTTTTCTGGCTGCACTGCGGGCAGCTGCAACAACAAAAGAAAAGGCATGTACATGCGCCCATTCCCCTTCGTGATCATTACCTTACCGTGGTGAAGGGGCTTGCGTATCACAATGAAGCAATGACCGGCGCCTAGATGATTGTCTCGGGGGGCACACAAAAGATAATAAGGTCGTTGCTTCATTGTGGTCAGACCAAATTTGATCAGCTGGACAGTCACTGTTCTGTCATTCAGCTACATCAGCCAGGCGACCATATGGGCTGTAAAGCCACCAAAACCTGCACTCTCGCCATGGTGCGCACCAGTCCAGCACGGCCGTCACTACACAAACAGCTGTTTGCGGTGCGTTACACGGTGAGTTTGGTGTGTCAGTGTGAAGCAGTACCTTAATTACACTACCTGATTGATGTATACACATGCAAGATGTTTTAAAGCACTTTAGGCCTGTCATTTAGCATTCAATGTGATTTCTGCCCTTAAAACGCTGCTTTGCGTCAAATCCAGATTTTTCCCGGGGACTTTTGGCGTGTATCCCACTCCGCCATGCCCCCCTCCAGGTGTTAGACCCCTTGAAACATCTTTTCCATCACTTTTGTGGCCAGCATATTTTTTTTTTTCAAAGTTCGCATCCCCATTGAAGTCTATTGCGGTTCGCGAACTTTAACGCGAACCGAACCTTCCGCGGAAGTTCGCGAACCCGGTTCGCGAACCTAAAATCGGAGGTTCGGCCCAACTCTACGTCTAACCTTAATCCCTCATTTTGTTTGTGTAATAAATAAATTAGTATATGATTGTTTATGGTTTTATGTATTAAGGAATCAAAACATAAAAATAAACATTTTTTTACATATGTAAGTTCAAAGTAAACCAGAGATCTTAACAACGAAAGATTTGATACTTACCCGCGGCTTCCTCCTGCCCCATAAACATGTCTTAGTCCCACGTCCTCCTCTTGCGGTCTGCCGTTCAGCCGCTATCAACCCAGGTAACTTTCAGTCATGTCAGTCCAGATCTACTGCGCATACATGGGAGTAGAGATTTTGCGAACATAGAATTTTCTGTTTGCGAATGGCAAATGCAAACTTCCAAAAACTGTTTGCGAACAGGCGAATCTGGCAAAAGGCCATAGAGGCCAGAGGGGCATCCATGGCAAAAGTCTCACCAAAAATTACGTAGTTGACGCAAAGTCGGGTTTTAATCCCTATAGGGCAGGAATCACACTATGCAGAGCCACTGGCGTAACAATAGGGCCTGCAGCCCCTGCCCCTGCAGGGAGGCCCGCCCAGGGCCGTTTTGGGGGGCTGGAGGGGTTACAGCATAATGGGAGAGCTATGGCCACATTCGGTGGGGAGGGGGGACGCCCCCCCCCTCCCCTCACCTTGGGCTCTCCCCCTGCGCTCCCCTCCAGCATCAAAACATTTGGGTATGCAGACAGCGGACAGCGGCAGTTGCATACCTTCCGTGCGCTCCAGCGTGGAAGTTCCTCTATCTAGCCTCTGACGCGACTTCCTGTATGCCTCCTTCTCCTCCTGAGATTCTGGGGGCAGAATGAAATACAAAGGAGGACAGAAGGAGGCACAGGACGACAGAAGGAGGTCCACAGAGGGGCAACGGGTGGTACAAGGGGACAGAAGAAGGCATGAGGGCCAGAAAGAGGCATAAAAAAGGACAGTGGGAGGCACAGGGGGACTGAAGGAGGCACACAGGGGGACAGAATGAGGCATAAAGTGGGGAAGAAGGAGGCACCGGGGAGGGGGGGGGGCAGAAGGAGGACAAAATGAGGCACAGGAGGAAAGAAGGAGTGACAGGGGGACTGAAGGGGACACACAGGGGATAGGAGGAGGCACAAAGGGGACAGGAGGAGGCATGATGGGAGACTGAAAAAAACACAAAGGGGCCAGAAGCAGGCACAGGGAGACAGTAGGAGGCACAGAGGGGAACAGAAGGATGCACAAAGGGGGACAGAAGGAGCCACAAAAGGGTGATAGAAGAAGGTAGAGGGGGATGTAAGGAGGCACTGGGAGACAGAAGGGGGCAAAGGGGGACAGACAGAGCCACAGAGAGACAAAAGAAGGCAAAAAGGGGCACAGAAGGAGGCACAGGGGGACAGAGGAAGTTGCAGGGGATAGAGTTGGCACATGGGGACTGAAGGGGCACATGGAGACAGAATGAGGCACAAAGGGAGACAGAAGGAGGCACATGAGGACAGAAGGAGGCAGAGTGGGAC
The DNA here is from genome assembly GCF_040937935.1 of Hyperolius riggenbachi. NCBI lineage: Eukaryota > Metazoa > Chordata > Amphibia > Anura > Hyperoliidae > Hyperolius > Hyperolius riggenbachi. Next base: position 70,175,302 of record NC_090652.1, read on the forward strand.
TGAAGGAGGAATAGGGGGGCAGATTTAGCACAGGGGGACAAAGAAAGGCACAAGGGGACATAAGGAGGCATAGGGGGACAGAAAGAGGCAGAGGTGGCACAGGGGGACTGACGGAGGCAAATGGAGACAGAAGGAGGCACAAAGGGAGACAGGAGGCATAAAGGCATACAGAATGACAAATGGGGTCAGACATGGCACAAGGGACAGAAGGAGGCAAAAGAAGACAGAAGGAGGCACAATGGGGGGAGAAAGGATGTACAAGGAACAGAGGGACACAGTGGCAGCTGTCTGCAACTTACGCTAAGCAGATGCATTAGAAGCAAGTAAAAGAACACCCGTGGGGGTGGGGCTTAGCCAGGGGCATGGCTTAGTCTGGGGGCGTGGCTTAACTCAGCAACATGGCACCCCTAGGACCAATGGCACTCCAGGTAATGGCCTGTACTGCCTATGCCTAGAGGCTCCCCTGTATACAAGCAAAAGAACATTTGTGAAATTTTGACTTGATGTACAAGCAACGTGTTGATATACAAGCATGATGAGGATGAGGGCATGTCCCCTACTTGCCTCCTGCATGCACCAACTTATACTCCCCAGTTTGACCAGAACCAGAAGAAACAACCCCTCAACAAAGGACATGGGACTGCATTGTTACACGGAAATAAATGGCCAAAGCAGCCCGTTGTCTTTGTTAACCAGATAACTTAAAAATAGGGGAGGGGGAGGGTTTCCAGAGGTACATATATACTAGCTGGTCACCCGGCATTGCCCGGGTATGTAATTGGCTAGTGTTAGCTCTGCCCACTTTTTCTAATCCTAACACCCAATTACTCAATGATGACCTAGTTTGTGAGCTTTGCGGTCTTTGGCATCAATAATTGGCATTGAAATGAAATAAATCTAAATGGCTGTGGCTCCACTCCTTTGAAAATCAATAGGTGAATTTTGATTAGCTTGTGTAGGCTCCACCCACTTTTCTGAATATTAATGCCAGTCACCCAGTGACCAACTGTGCAAAGTTTAAGAACCCTGCCATTGACAGACAGTGTAAGAATGGCTGCAGTTTACATTCTGGCAGTGAAATTTGTATTTTTCTCCACCCACTGATGTCCTAATGTTTCCAGGGTATGTATTTGGCTGCTGTTGGCTGTGGCCACTTTTTCTAACCCTAACACACAATTGTTAATAGTCAATGACCAAGTGTAAGGATCGGTGTCAGCAACCAGAGAGAATCTGATTATTGGTGATCTGCAGTATCGCTAACAATACAGATGTCACCTGATTATTGATGATCTGCAGAATCACCAATAATACAAGTGTAACTAACCTCTGGCCACTAAATACAATAAATGACAATGGAGACAGTAATAAATAACAAGATCGTGGAAATATCCACCACACGGCAATTCCTCAGAGGTGTGGTTACCTCTGAATGGGAACCCCGTATGTGAGATCCTCAAACCAGGCAAAGAGAGGAATCTCGGCCCCTGGCAGTAATCGTCTGCAAGGGCAGGCGTCTCGGAGAGGCAAGCCTCAGAGATAGCCCACCAGTGGGAGACGTTCCATTGGAGGGAGAAAGGTCAGACAAGCAAAGTTTCGGCAACAGAGAGACAGCAACAGTACAGGAACGGAAGGCTGATTCAGAGTCGGTAAACAGGCAGGGTCGGCAACTTTGAATCAGATAGGCAGAGGTACAAGATCGATAAGAGAAGAGGATAGCCAGAGTCAAAACACAGATAAATATACAATATAATCCTAAACTAAGGTGTGACGTCCTTGGTATCAACACCTAGGGACTGAGCTAAGGTCTGAGCGTTTACACCTAAGTATTCACGACAGCAGACAACTTGCTACTGACCAGCAAGTCCTATATGTAGCCAGAGAGCTACTCAGTGCCGCCCCAGAGCCCCAGCCAATCCACACTTCTGCTGGAGTCAGCTGACCGGCCTGGTCAGCTGACTCCCCTTCTGCAGGCATAAAGTTCCTCCTGTCTCCTCGCGCGTGCGCACGTAATGCGGAGACTCTGAGCCCCCAGACAGCAACTGTGCGGCGGAGTCCGCCGAGCTCACGGACTCCACCGCCTGCCCTGCTCCACCCGCCGGCAAGACTGCAGAGGCCCCTGTTTGAGATGCGGATATCCGCTGCCACATGCGTTCTGGCGGCGGTTCCGCTACCTCTTACACCAAGTTTGTGAGATTTGTGGTCTTTGGCATGAATAATTTTCATTGAAATGAAACACATCTGATTCGCTGTTTGTGGCCCCACCCTTTTTCTAAATATTTAACCCCAGTCACCCAATGATCAACTGTACCAGGTTTGAGGCTTGTGCCATTAACAGTGCAAAAATGGCAGCAATGAAATATTTGCCTTGAAAATCAATAGGTGAATTGTGATTGGTTTTTGTAGGCTCCACCCACTTTTCTGCATATTAATCCCAGTCACCCAGTGACCAACTGTGCAACGTTTTAGAACCCTACAATTAATAGTGTAAGAATGGCTGCAGTTTACATTTTCCCAGTGAAATTTGTGTTTGTCTCCGCCCACTGAAGACTCGGCATTGCCCAGGTATGTATTTGGCTGGTGTTGGCTCTGACCACTTTTTCTAACACTAACACAAAATTACTTAATGACCAAGTTTGTGAGCTTTGCGGTCTTTGGCATCAGTAATTTGCATTAAAATTAAATAAATCTGATTGGCTGTGGGTCCACCCCTTTTCTGAATTTGAACCCCAATCTCCCAATGGCCAACTGTACCAGGTACAGGTGATTAACAGTGCAAGAATGACATCAATTAAATATTCCCCTTAAAGATTAATAGGTGGATTTTGATTGGCTTTTGTAGGCTCCACCCACTTTTCTGAATATTAAACTCAGTCACCCGGTGACCAACTGTGAAAAGTTTGAGAACCCTACCATTAATAGTGTAAGAATTGCTGCAGTTTACATTTTCTCAGTGAAAATTGTATTTGTCTCCGCCTATTGAGTGATGACCCAGCATTGCCCGATTATGTATTTGGCTGGTGTTGGCTGCGCCTAACCCTAACACACAATCACTCAATGACCAAGTTTGTGAGCTTTGCGGTCTTTGGCATCAATAACCTGCATTAAAATGAAACAAATCAGATTGGCTGTTTGGGGCTCCACCCCCTTATATAAATTTAAACCCCAGTCACGCAATGATCAACTGTACCAGGTTTGAGGCTTGTGCCATTAACAGTGCAAGAATGGCAGCAATGAAATATTCCCCTGAAAAATCAATAGGTAATTTTTGATTGTTTTTTTGTAGGCTCCACCCACTTTTCTGAATATTAACCCAAGTCACCCAGTAACAAACTGTGCAAAGTTTGAGAACCCTACCATTAACAGTGTAAGAATGGCTGCTGTTTACATTTTCCCAGTAAAATTTGTATTTGTCTCCGCCTACTTATGACCCTGCGTTGCCCGCTTATGTATTTGGCTGGTGTTGGCTGTGCCCACTTTCCTAACCCTAACACGCAATTAATCAATTACTCAATTACCAAGTTTGTGAGCTTTGCCGTGTTTGGCAACAATAATTTGCATTAGAATGAAACAAATCTGATTGGCTATTTGTGGCTCCACCCCCTTTCTGAAATTGAACCCCAGTCACCCAATGATCAACTATACCAGGTTTGAGGCTTGTGCCATTAACAGTGCAAGAATGGCAGAAATGTAAATATTGCCCTTGAAAATCAATAGGTGAATTTTGATTGGCTTTTATAGGCTCCAACCACTTTTCTGAATAATAATTCTAATCACCCAACGACCAACTGTGCAAAGTTTGAGACCCCTACCATTAACAGTGTAAGAAAAACAAAAGTTGGCTTTCTTAAAACAGAAAGATTTTGCGATAATTCAGGTTGGAGTGAGCTTGGGATGTCTCCCAGTGCATCACTGCTGAATTTATGCAAATTAACCATTATTACCCTTAGAAGCTAAACACACCTCCAGAACTACTGGAATGCAATGATGTGTCAGCTTGCTAATTTGTACAGAGCCATAATAATCCAACATGCATACAGACTGTTTTGGATTGTTTGATCCTCATCAGTGCAGGGCATGGATTAATTTAGCTCTATGCAGTAGGGCTTGTAACACCGAGAGGTACAGACTAACCAGCAAGCTCATGGTGACCCAGAACTCAGTGGAGTGTGTAAGGGACTACAATGGTCCTAAAACCCCCCTTACTAAGATGTTAAGAAAAAAAAAAGTTTGCTTTCTTAAAACAGAAATAATTTGCGATACTTCAGGTTGGAGTGAGCTTGAGATGCCTCCCAGTGCATCACTGCTGAATATATGCAAATTAACCATTGTACCCTTAGAAGCTAAACACACCTCCTGTGTAACAGTGTAAGAATGGCTGCAGTTTACACTTTCCAGTGAAATTTGTATTTGTCTCTTTTTGGTAATGGGAATAAAAAGTATCCTATACTTTATTCCAGGTAATGTACTATGTGTGTGCCAAATTTCATTCAAATCCGTTCAGCCGTTTTTGCGTGATTGAGTAACAAACATCCAAACATCCAAACTTTCCCATTTATTATATTAGTAGGATATGGAATGCAGCCAGAGCCGGGACAAGGTCCTCCAGCACCCAAGGCTGAGACACCAAAGTGTGCCCCTCCATCCCTTCCACCACAGCGATCACACACTGATTGTTATTAGACTAAAAACACCTTAATCTCTAGTTATCTGGCTTGCAGTCACTGCCATGTATCCCCTTTTCTTATTTCTCTCTGCTTCAAACACAATAAGGGAATGATAAGGGAATGATAGCTGTGTGAGTTGTGTGTCCCCTCCTACACTGCGCCCTGAGGCTGGAGCCTCTCTGGCCTCTGCCTCAGCCCAGCCCTGAATGCAGCCAGTGAACCGCACCCCAGCCATGATGCTGACTCGGGGACAGCTGCATGCCACCAAACATAGACCATCTTTTTGCAGACGTTGACCTCAAAGAAGGTATTTGCACTGAAGCCAAACCTCACAGTCCAGTTACTGACCACCTCCAGAAGCCGAACCCCATCCGGCTGCAATGACAAGAAATAGAGAGACGAACGCAACCAACAATTCACATGACACATAGGAGGGAGGGAGGGAGGTTGTTGCTTGGAAAAATGCATTGCAGGAATCTGACAGTCATGACTCATAAAGGCAAATGCATTGTGGGACTTATAGTTCCGCAACAGCTGGAGGGCCGAGTTTGCCCATGCCTGGTCTATATAGTCTATATCGTGTAGTGTATGCATCACAGTGTAGGGCCAATTTAGGAGAAAGCCAATTAAGTTATTTGTATGTTTTTGGGATGTGAGAGGAAACCGGGGTGCCCGGAGGAAACCCATACAGACACGGGGAGAACATACAAACTCCTTGCAGATGTTGACCTGGCTGGGATTTCGAACTGGGGACCCAGTTTCTGCAAGGCGAGAGTGCTAACCACTACGCCACTGTGATTCCCTCTAGTGTTTGGACTATTACCTATCCTCACGGGGGATTTTTTAAAAGCTCTTGCTGAACGGCAGTTGCACAGTCCAAATGCCAAAGTAGCGTGTGAGTGAGTACGGGGGCTGGATATGTACCATCTCAACAATATGTACAATATGCTGGATATGGACAATCTCAACACACCATTTCATGTTTAAAAAGACTCTGTAATGAAAAAAAGCCCTTCTGGGGGATACTTACCTTGGGCGGGGGAAGCCTCAGGGTTCTAATGAGGCTTCCCCGTCCTCTTTATCAGTAAAGTTCCTCTTAAAGAGACACTGAAGAGAAAAAAAATGATGATCTAATGACTTGTATGTGTAGTACAGCTAAGAAATAAAACATTAGGAGCAGAGACATAAGTGTAATATGGTTTCCAGTGTAGGAAGAGTTAAGAAACTCCATTTGTTATCTATGCAAAAGAGCCATTGAGCTCCACCACTTTCAAAGTCGCTGGGAGCTCTGTCTTCTGATGCTTGTTATCTCAACTGTCAGTCACTGTATCTTCTTTTTCTCTCCAGAGGATAGTTGATAGTTCACTGGCCTGCACTGTAAAATCATTTCGAATACTGAGTGAGTAGTGTATAAACTGCAAATATTAGAGAATGATGCAATGTTATAAAAAAAAAAAAAAAACACTAAAGAGCTGGAAATAAAAATCCGAGAATATTTTCTTTACTACTAATGTTCTAGTAAATATCCGTACTACACAACCAATTCATTATATCATGCTTTTTTTCACTTCAGCGTCTATTTAAGGACTGGCTCACATATAAATCTGCACATTTCCGATTCAGCCCAGTCCTGTCCTGTGAGTTATGCATCAGTTTTCTATAAGTTAAAGTTTTACCTGACTGGACTGGAAATGTCCACCTTTTATATGTGACCACACCCACAGAAACGCATACAAAACTAACTGGACTGGACCAGATCAGAAATGTACAGATTTATGTGTGAACACACCCATAGAAACACAAACAAAACTGACGCCAACTGTCAAAATCAACAACACAGGACTGAACATCTTTTTCATGTGTGAACCAAGCCTTATGGTGGCCACTAATGATCCAATATGTTTTATCCAATGTTACCAAATCTATGTAGTATAATGACAAATTGAGTGAATGGGTAATTACAGGAGGGACATTACGAGCGGGACATTGCAGGCGGGATATTGCTGTTTGAGAGCAGGTGCGGAGACGAGCAACACAATTGGTTAGAGAGATGGAAGGTCTCATTAACCATGAAAAGTTAGGTAAACTGGGCTTATTTAGTCTAGAGAAAAGAGGCCTTATGCTAAATCCACACGGTGCGTTTGCGCACTCGATTTCCCGCTCGATTCCCGTCGATTCGTTTATTTCCAACATGTCCGATTTGGATTTCGATGGATCGTTAGGTCGATTTGGCATACATTGCATGCGAATCGACCTAACGATCCATCAAAATCCAAATCGGACATGTTGGAAATAAACGAATCGACGGGAATCGAGCGGGAAATCGAGTGCGCAAACGCACCGTGTGGATCCAGCATTAGAGGAGATCTAATTAGCATGTATAAATACATCAAAGGGCAATATATTATTATTTATATAGCGCCGACATATTACGCAGCGCTGTACAGTGTATATATATATATATATCTTGTCACTAACTGTCCCTCAAAGGAGGTCACAATGTAATCCCTACCATTGCCATATGTCTATATTATGTAGTGTAAGTACTGTAGTCTAGGGCCAATTTTTAGAGGGAGCCAATTAACTTATCTGTATGTTTTTGGAATGTGGGAGGAAACCGGAGTGCCCGGAGGAAACCCACGCAGACACAGAGAGAACATACAAACTCTTTGCAGATAGTGCCCTGGCTGGGATTCAAACCAGGGACTCAACGCTGCAAGGCGAGAGAGCTAACCACTACGCCACCGTGCTGCCCCGGTTGTTTGATGTTCTTATGGTTGGGCAAAGACCAGGGGACAAGATCTACATAAGGTAATAACACACTGACAAAACACCCTGGTCCCCTGGACCCTCCATTGATGTGAACATCTGCTGGTGTTGTCACTCTAGCATGACCTCCGGGCATAGCCGGCCTTTGACCTGTGCGACCAGAGCGATCGCTCAGGGCGCCGGCTTCCAAGGGGGTGCCTAATAGCTGGTTACCTATGCTGAGAGCACCTACACCTGATTTTCTATACTGTGGGCACCTATAGCTGGCTAGCTTTACTGAGGGCACCAACACATGGCTACCTTTACTGGAGGCATCTACTCCTGGCTACCTATGGGGGGATGGAGACCTTTAACGGTCTATACTGGGGGCACCTATGCTTGGCAACCTATATTGAGGGCACCTACACACGAGATCGGGGGGGGGGGGACATTTTTTTTTGGGGGGGGGGCGCACTGCGGCTATAACACGTGGTGCAAATTGTCGGTGCTGTGCTATCATTCTAAATGGGGGGAGGGGCCGGCTAACTGTCCCACTGATTGTTTTTATTAATATTCCTGAAAGGTTCTACCCTTCATTTTTAAGTGCATTCAGAATAATGCACTCTTTCCATCCATTCCTGGTTATTAAAAGTATTTTTCCTATTATACATATGTGATGTGTCACAGAGTTCTGAGCATTTGGCATGATGTGGCTCAACGTCAAAATGGTTGCTAACCACTGTCCTAGGAGATATCTCAAGAGAAAAGGTGAATTGCATATGGGCCTGTTTGTGTGAGTGTGTGTGTGTGTGCGCGCACGCACAAAGAGGATGAAGGGGGGCACAAAAATCAGGTTTCGCTCAGGGCGCTGTGAAACCGAAGGCCGACCCTGCCTCCGGGACTGGGGCATCCCCAGCGGCCATCTTGTTGATGTCACTATGGGCTGCTGAAAATGCAGGTTTCTGCAGCCAGTTTTTGCATTCTCATCCTCTGTATTACATAAGCAGAGGCTGCCTATGTGCATTTAGCGGCTGGAGACTGGAGTTTGTCATGATTGTAGGTAGCATGGGCCTAGTGTTGGGCGAACATCTAGATGTTCGGGTTCGGGCCGAACAGGCCAAACATGGCCGCGATGTTCGGGTGTTCGACCCGAACTCCGAACATAATGGAAGTCAATGGGGACCCGAACTTTTGTGCTTTGTAAAGCCTCCTTACATGCTACATACCCCACATTTACAGGGTATGTGCACCTTGGGAGTGGGTACAAGAGGAAAAAATTTTTTAACAAAAAGAGCTTATAGTTTTTAAGAAAATCGATTTTAAAGTTTCAAAGGGAAAACTGTCTTTTAAATGCGGGAAATGTCTGTTTTCTTTGCACAGGTAACATGCTTTTTGTCGGCATGCAGTCATAAATGTAATACATATAAGAGGTTCCAGGAAAAGGGACCGGTAACGCTAACCCAGCAGCAGCACACGTGATGGAACAAGAGGAGGGTGGCGCAGGAGGAGAAGACCACGCTTTGAGACACAACAACCCAGGCCTTGCATGAGGACAAGAAGCGTGCGGATAGCAATTTGCATTTTGTCGCCATGCAGTCATAAATGTAATACAGATGAGAGGTTCAATAAACAGGGACCGGAAACGCTAACCCATCACAGATGTTCATTGTTCATGTTACTTGGTTGGGGTCCGGGAGTGTTGCGTAGTCGTTTCCAATCCAGGATTGATTCATTTTAATTTGAGTCAGACGGTCTGCATTTTCTGTGGAGAGGCGGATACGCCGCCGATCTGTGACGATGCCTCCGGCAGCACTGAAACAGCGTTCCGACATAACGCTGGCTGCCGGGCAAGCCAGCACCTCTATTGCGTACATTGCCAGTTTGTGCCAGGTGTCTAGCTTCGATACCCAATAGTTGAAGGGTGCAGATGGATTGTTCAACACAGCTACGCCATCTGACATGTAGTCCTTGACCATCTTCTCCAGGCGATCGGTGTTGGAGGTGGATCTGCACGCTTGCTGTTCTGTGTGCTGCTGCATGGGTGTCAGAAAATTTTCCCACTCCAAGGACACTGCCGATACCATTCCCTTTTGGGCACTAGCTGCGGCTTGTGTTGTTTGCTGCCCTCCTGGTCGTCCTGGGTTTGCGGAAGTCAGTCTGTCGGCGTAAAACTGGCTAGAGGAGGGGGAGGATGTCAATCTCCTCTCTAAAGTCTCCACAAGGGCCTGCTGGTATTCTTCCATTTTGACCTGTCTGGCTCTTTCTTCAAGCAGTTTTGGAACATTGTGTTTGTACCGTGGATCCAGAAGGGTATAAACCCAGTAATTGGTGTTGTCCAGAATGCGCACAATGCGTGGGTCGCGTTCAATGCAGTCCTAGGCCGAAGAGGTCATAGCCTAAGGTCACAAAACCTGTTTATTGGGCAATTTCAATGGTGGCGAGTCTGACGTACATAAATCGCAGCAATGGCCGTTAGCAACGTCTGAATCTCACGAAATGTCTCATGCAGGTAGAAGACATATTGTTAGACTTGGGCTCCAAAGATGGGTTCCCTACATCTCTGCAAACCAGAGTTACAGGGCTCCAAATTTGGTAAAATCCCCCATAGGCTTTCATTGGGCCTCCTATTTACAGTTCCAAAATCTCACATCTTTTCAAAGGGCAATTACTCAGCAGTGGCAAATTTTCTAGCATTGTAGGGACCCTTAGGGGGAACATGACTGGTGAGTTTCGGGCCCCTAGGCCGAAGAGGTCATAGCCTAGGGTCACAAAAACCTGTTTATTGGGGCTATTTCAATGGTAGTGATGGTGACGTACATAAATCGCAGCAATGGCCGTTAGCAAAGTCTGAATCTCACGAAATGTCTCATGCAGGTAGAAGACATATTGTTAGACTTGGATTCCAAAGATGGGGTCCCTACATCTCTGCAAACCAGAGTTACAGGGGTCCAAAATTGGTAAAATCCCCCATAGGATTTCATTGGCTCCCTATTTCACTTTCCAAAATCTCACATCTTTTCAAAGGGCAATGGCTCAGCAGTACCAAATTTTCTAGCATTGTAGGGACCCTTGGGGGGAACATGACTGGTGAGTTTCGGGCCCCTAGGCCGAAGAGGTCATAGCCTAGGGTCACAAAAACCTGTTTATTTGGGCTATTTCAATGGTAGTGATGGTGGCGTACATAAATCTCAGCCATGGCCGTTAGCAACGTCTGAATCTCACGAAATGTCTCATGCAGGTAGAAGACATATTTTTAGACTTAGATTCCAAAGATGGGGTCCCTACATCTCTGCAAACCAGAGTTACAGGGGTCCAAAATTGGTAAAATCCCCCATAGGCTTTCATTGGGCCTCCTATTTACCGTTCCAAAATCTCACACCATTTCAAAGGGCAATGGCTCAGCAGTGGCAAAACTCACCAGTCATGTTCCCCCTAAGGGTCCCTACAATGCTAGAAAATTTGGTACTGCTGAGCCATTGCCCTTTGAAAAGATGTGAGATTTTGGAAAGTGAAATAGGGAGCCAATGAAATCCTATGGGGGATTTTACCAATTTTGGACCCCTGTAACTCTGGTTTGCAGAGATGTAGGGACCCCATCTTTGGAATCCAAGTCTAACAATATGTCTTCTACCTGCATGAGACATTTCGTGAGATTCAGACTTTGCTAACGGCCATTGCTGCGATTCATGTACGTCACCATCACTACCATTGAAATAGCCCCAATAAACAGGTTTTTGTGACCCTAGGCTATGACCTCTTTGGCCTAGGGGCCCGAAACTCACCAGTCATGTTCCCCCTAAGGGTCCCTACAATGCTAGAAAATTTGGTACTGCTGAGCCATTGCCCTTTGAAAAGATGTGAGATTTTGGAAAGTGAAATAGGGAGCCAATGAAATCCTATGGGGGATTTTACCAATTTTGGACCCCTGTAACTCTGGTTTGCAGAGATGTAGGGACCCCATCTTTGGAATCCAAGTCTAACAATATGTCTTCTACCTGCATGAGACATTTCGTGAGATTCAGACTTTGCTAACGGCCATTGCTGCGATTTATGTACGTCACCATCACTACCATTGAAATAGCCCCAATAAACAGGTTTTTGTGACCCTAGGCTATGACCTCTTCGGCCTAGGGGCCCGAAACTCACCAGTCATGTTCCCCCTAAGGGTCCCTACAATGCTAGAAAATTTGGTACTGCTGAGCCATTGCCCTTTGAAAAGATGTGAGATTTTGGAAAGTGAAATAGGGAGCCAATGAAATCCTATGGGGGATTTTACCAATTTTGGACCCCTGTAACTCTGGTTTGCAGAGATGTAGGGACCCCATCTTTGGAATCCAAGTCTAACAATATGTCTTCTACCTGCATGCGACATTTCGTGAGATTCAGACTTTGCTAACGGCCATTGCTGCGATTTATGTACGTCACCATCACTACCATTGAAATAGCCCCAATAAACAGGTTTTTGTGACCCTAGGCTATGACCTCTTCGGCCTAGGGGCCCGAAACTCACCAGTCATGTTCCCCCTAAGGGTCCCTACAATGCTAGAAAATTTGGTACTGCTGAGCCATTGCCCTTTGAAAAGATGTGAGATTTTGGAAAGTGAAATAGGGAGCCAATGAAATCCTATGGGGGATTTTACCAATTTTGGACCCCTGTAACTCTAGTTTGCAGAGATGTAGGGACCCCATCTTTGGAATCCAAGTCTAACAATATGTCTTCTACCTGCATGAGACATTTCGTGAGATTCAGACTTTGCTAACGGCCATTGCTGCGATTTATGTACGTCACCATCACTACCATTGAAATAGCCCCAATAAACAGGTTTTTGTGACCCTAGGCTATGACCTCTTCGGCCTAGGGGCCCGAAACTCACCAGTCATGTTCCCCCTAAGGGTCCCTACAATGCTAGAAAATTTGGTACTGCTGAGCCATTGCCCTTTGAAAAGATGTGAGATTTTGGAAAGTGAAATAGGGAGCCAATGAAATCCTATGGGGGATTTTACCAATTTTGGACCCCTGTAACTCTGGTTTGCAGAGATGTAGGGACCCCATCTTTGGAATCCAAGTCTAACAATATGTCTTCTACCTGCATGAGACATTTCGTGAGATTCAGACGTTGCTAACGGCCATGGCTGAGATTTATGTACGCCACCATCACTACCATTGAAATAGCCCAAATAAACAGGTTTTTGTGACCCTAGGCTATGACCTCTTCGGCCTAGGGGCCCGAAACTCACCAGTCATGTTCCCCCTAAGGGTCCCTACAATGCTAGAAAATTTGGTACTGCTGAGCCATTGCCCTTTGAAAAGATGTGAGATTTTGGAAAGTGAAATAGGGAGCCAATGAAATCCTATGGGGGATTTTACCAATTTTGGACCCCTGTAACTCTGGTTTGCAGAGATGTAGGGACCCCATCTTTGGAATCCAAGTCTAACAATATGTCTTCTACCTGCATGAGACATTTCGTGAGATTCAGACTTTGCTAACGGCCATTGCTGCGATTTATGTACGTCACCATCACTACCATTGAAATAGCCCCAATAAACAGGTTTTTGTGACCCTAGGCTATGACCTCTTCGGCCTAGGGGCCCGAAACTCACCAGTCATGTTCCCCCTAAGGGTCCCTACAATGCTAGAAAATTTGGTACTGCTGAGCCATTGCCCTTTGAAAAGATGTGAGATTTTGGAAAGTGAAATAGGGAGCCAATGAAATCCTATGGGGGATTTTACCAATTTTGGACCCCTGTAACTCTGGTTTGCAGAGATGTAGGGACCCCATCTTTGGAATCCAAGTCTAACAATATGTCTTCTACCTGCATGAGACATTTCGTGAGATTCAGACTTTGCTAACGGCCATTGCTGCGATTTATGTACGTCACCATCACTACCATTGAAATAGCCCCAATAAACAGGTTTTTGTGACCCTAGGCTATGACCTCTTCGGCCTAGGGGCCCGAAACTCACCAGTCATGTTCCCCCTAAGGGTCCCTACAATGCTATAAAATTTGCCACTGCTGAGTAATTGCCCTTTGAAAAGATGTGAGATTTTGGAACTGTAAATAGGAGGCCCAATGAAAGCCTATGGGGGATTTTACCAAATTTGGAGCCCTGTAACTCTGGTTTGCAGAGATGTAGGGAACCCATCTTTGGAGCCCAAGTCTAACAATATGTCTTCTACCTGCATGAGACATTTCGTGAGATTCAGACGTTGCTAACGGCCATTGCTGCGATTTATGTACGTCAGACTCGCCACCATTGAAATTGCCCAATAAACAGGTTTTGTGACCCTAGGCTATGACCTCTTCGGCCTAGGACTGCATTGAACGCGACCCACGCATTGTGCGCATTCTGGACAACACCAATTACTGGGTTTATACCCTTCTGGATCCACGGTACAAACACAATGTTCCAAAACTGCTTGAAGAAAGAGCCAGACAGGTCAAAATGGAAGAATACCAGCAGGCCCTTGTGGAGACTTTAGAGAGGAGATTGACATCCTCCCCCTCCTCTAGCCAGTTGTACGCCGACAGACTGACTTCCGCAAACCCAGGACGACCAGGAGGGCAGCAAACAACACAAGCCGCAGCTAGTGCCCAAAAGGGAATGGTATCGGCAGTGTCCTTGGAGTGGGAAAATTTTCTGACACCCATGCAGCAGCACACAGAACAGCAAGCGTGCAGATCCACCTCCAACACCGATCGCCTGGAGAAGATGGTCAAGGACTACATGTCAGATGGCGTAGCTGTGTTGAACAATCCATCTGCACCCTTCAACTATTGGGTATCGAAGCTAGACACCTGGCACAAACTGGCAATGTACGCAATAGAGGTGCTGGCTTGCCCGGCAGCCAGCGTTATGTCGGAACGCTGTTTCAGTGCTGCCGGAGGCATCGTCACAGATCGGCGGCGTATCCGCCTCTCCACAGAAAATGCAGACTGTCTGACTCAAATTAAAATGAATCAATCCTGGATTGGAAACGACTACGCAACACTCCCGGACCCCAACCAAGTAACATGAACAATGAACATCTGTGATGGGTTAGCGTTTCCGGTCCCTGTTTATTGAACCTCTCATCTGTATTACATTTATGACTGCATGGCGACAAAATGCAAATTGCTATCCGCACGCTTCTTGTCCTCATGCAAGGCCTGGGTTGTTGTGTCTCAAAGCGTGGCCTTCTCCTCCTGCGCCACCCTCCTCTTGTTCCATCACGTGTGCTGCTGCTGGGTTAGCGTTACCGGTCCCTTTTCCTGGAACCTCTTATATGTATTACATTTATGACTGCATGCCGACAAAAAGCATGTTACCTGTGCAAAGAAAACAGACATTTCCCACATTTAAAAGACAGTTTTCCCTTTGAAACTTTAAAATCGATTTTCTCAAAAACTATAAGCTCTTTTTGCTAAATTTTTTTTTCCTCTTGTACCCACTCCCAAGGTGCACATACCCTGTAAATTTGGGGTATGTAGCATGTAAGGAGGCTTTACAAAGCACGAAAGTTCGGGTCCCCATTGACTTCCATTATGTTCGGAGTTTGGCCATGTTCGGCCCGAACCCGAACATCTAGATGTTCGCCCAACACTACACGTGACCCGTTCGGCCAATCACAGCGCTAGCCGAACGTTCGGGTAACGTTCGGCCATGCGCTCTTAGTTCGGCCATATGGCCGAACAGTTTGGCCGAACACCATCAGGTGTTCGACCGAACCCGAACATCACCCGAACAGGGTGATGTTCTGCAGAACCCGAACAGTGGCGAACACTGTTCGCCCAACACTACATGGGCCCTAAGGGCCTGTTTCCACTACACGCAGATTGGCTGCAGAATGGATGCGGAAAAACTGACTCCAATGAATGCCTATGGGAAAATCTGCATCAGAAAAATCGCGTTTAGTGGAAACAGGCCCATAGGCATTCATTGGAGTCAGTTTTTCTGCATCCAATCTGCATCCAATCTGCTTGTAGTGGAAACTGGCCCTAAAGCCTCATCTACACGCGTGGATGAGGCTCCGATATGTGTTATCGCTGATGTGGTACGATTGATAAGATCCGACAGGTTGGATCTTGCTACCGCCGATTCCCTGCTCGTTCCCCGCGAGGGGACAATGGCAGGGAAATGAGCGGAAGATAAGCGGCGCGGGGTTGAGCGGGTATTGAATCTGGCGCACGCGTAGGTGAGTGGGGACGCAGCAGGGACGCGGAAGAGGCGATCCGGCGGCTAATCGAGCCGCCGGATGGGAGCCTCATCTACGCGTGTAGATGAGGCTTTAGAGGATACTGGCATTGGATCATTAATGAAAAGGTAATATTTATGGTTAATTTAGATCTATAAATTACCTTTTTATGAATTGTGTTTTTTAATTCATTTTTTGTTTGTGAAAATAGGTAAGGGGTACATCAGGGGTTAATGTGCTTTATGTTAACCCCTGCTGAGCAGGAGTTATTGTGCGGCAGTGCAGAGAGGTGTTACAAGGTAGGGCTCTGTGGGTGCCCTGTCCTATGTTCTCAAAAACTACAAGGTCTTTTGAAAGAATTTTTTCCCTCTTGTTCCCTCTGTTCTCCTTAACCGGATCAGTGAATAATGGCGCACAGTGCCTATGCATAAAAATGGCGCCACATTAAAAAGATACGCTTATCGCTATTTATCGTTAGTACTGCATAATAATGGCGCACAGGGAAAAAAGAAGAAAAATGGCACACACTAACGTTATTTATCAATAGCGCTCTACATAAGCCAAACTGCAGACGTTATTTAACTGCAAAACGGTGAATGGATTTAATGTAACACTGTCAAGGTTAGGGTTAGGCACCACCAGGGGGGTCTTAGGGTTAGGCACCACCAGGGGGGTCTTAGGGTTAGGCACCACCAGGGAGGGTCTTAGGGTTAGGCACCACCCCCTGGTCTTAGGGTTAGGCACCACCAGGGGGGTCTTAGGGTTCGGGATAGGTAAAGGGACAGTTCTGTGTGAGAGTAGGGTTAGGTATAGTTACAGTACAATATACACCACCACGGGGGTGGTTAGGGTTAGGCACCACCAGGGGGGTGGTTAGGGTTAGGCACCACCAGGGGGGGATTATGGGTTAGGGGTAGGTACAGAGAGGGTTCTGTGTGTTAATGCTAAATAACGATAAGGGTTTAACGCTAAATAACAATAAGGCTTTAACGTTAAATAGCGATAAGCGGCAAACGGATTAGCGGCAACACCGTGCACCATTATTCTCAGGCGCCATTTTCAGATGTAAGCCTCCTTAACATACCGTGCACACTTGGTGATTCTAGCATAAACAAGGGCTTTGCTATTAACCACTAAAGTTGGCGGTATCGACATGTCCTTTAAAAGCCATTTAAATCGGACTTAAACTCCCTTTTTCCTCTAAAAGATACACAACAGCATAATACGTTTAAAGAAAAAAAATCTTTGTTACAGCTGATATAATCCTGCAATAAATCTGCATTGTGTCTACTTCCTGCTTTCATGGAAGCAGACATATTATTAGCGTCCTGTGTTTACCAATTAGCTTTTCTGCCACGGAATTCAGCCGACCCAGCCGAGTGATCAAATTACAACTTGTGCTTAGTCACAGATCAGGGGGAATAATAAAGGCTAAATTCTCTAAATACATACAGGGTGCATTTCTTTATGTTTTCCTGCTGTCCTGTGCAAAAGTTCAGGTCCACTTTAAAAAATACATGTTTTTGGTGGAAAATGTTGCCATTGATCCCCCTCTACCATGTCACTGCCTGGGTTTTTGGACAGTTTTGAAACCTTTTTTTTAAGTGCAATTGTGGCTGCAAATGTGCCCTGAAGGTTTTTGAAATTTCCCTGCCATTAAAGACACAGATCACCACGAACGCAAATTTTCATACTAAAATTTGCTATGAACGTTTGCTTGAATAATTTAAATGGGAAAATTGGTGAATGGTTCAAGCAAACATGCTTTTTCAATGTTTTTTCCATCACTACTGCTAACATTTCTATGGATGGATGTTTTTATACACACATTACAGATGGCACTCTTGTGTACACACACTACATTCACACACTGTATGTGTTGTATCTTCAACACCTTATAAATTATGGGATTGATTCATAAAAATGGGAGGTATTTAACATTTTATCTGAATTTCTGCACCATATCAGACCTGCTTTACATAAAATGCAGCAGTTGAAATGGCAGTTATTTTATCCCCAGCCAGGGAGTGAAGGAATAATAACTGCCATTTTTTTGTGAAGTGGTGGAAAATCAGTTAGGACTATATTGAAGATATTCAAGGAGGAAAAAAAGCTGCTATAATTTCAAATATCTGACATATTGCTTCAAATTCTTGGTGCATGTCCGATGATGTGATAATGTGTGGGTGTTACCTGGCCGATGATGTCATAATGCCCCTAAGAAAAACAAGGTCTGGGGAAAGCACCTATGCTGCTTCATATGAGCTCATGCAACTGTTTCCTGGCTGATGATGTCATAATGGCCCTAAGCAGTATATAAGTCAGGTGACCACCTGAGCTGCTTCATATCCCTTGAGACTTTCTCAGAGATAGTGCTGTTGTGGAGTGCTCTCTACAATGACTCGATTTTTTGCTAATATCAGACACCCAGGCGGGTATCTGCCCTTGTGGTTTGCACCACTTGCTCCATGCGTGCCAGAAGTCATCGCCTCGCGTGGATTTTTTGAATTGATGGACGACGTTGCTCAACTGAAATTTCAGCTTCAGTATGAGCTCCGTCCAGGAGAAAAGATGATCATTTATAAATACCTCTGTGAAATTGCTTTCATCAGAGGTGATGCCGAACATTTCCTGACTCCGGAACTCATGCCTTTGGCCATCATGGGCATGAAGGAAGCCAGACAGAAGAACTACGAGGTCATGTACGACTCATGCCTCCGGCTCCTTTACCACTTCTCAGGGCGCTACCCTGATGCTGTCATATCAGCGCTCCTCTCCGGTGGAGCCATGCCTAATTATCTCATGGATGCACTGAACCTTCTGACAAACAATGTCAACCTGACTTTCACTGCCGTGGAAGTGTTGCTGTCTGACCTGAACAATCGTTGGCTGGAAGAGAAAACCAGATATTGGAGAAAACTCTGCAATATTATTACCAACTGCTTACTGGCCATTTCTGACATAAGACAAGAAGAGAAAAAGAGGATTGAGCCACACCTGATAGACATCCTTTGCTTCCTAGAAACCTGGAAGAAACGTTACTTTGCTGAGGAGGGTGTAGAAGATATAAGAAAGGTGATCCTTCTTCTAAAAGCCATTCTGCGTAGTGACACTGAATCTGTGAAAGACCTCACAGATTATCTTGCAGAAAAGAACAGAGCTGAATTACATTCATGGCTGCAGTACAGAGGTCTATCTCTTAATCCAGAACTACTATCATCACGCAGCCGTCACAGAGAACTTATAAAAGAATGTGTTCAATCCAGTGTCACCAATGGAATGTGGCAACATCTCCTCCCTCTCCTAAGGCCTCTGGTGCACTCACCGGTTGAGTACAACAACCTGACCTCAACCACCTACTTATGCGACCTCATCCTGGACCATCCGGACTGTCTCAGCACCAGCAATGTTACAGACATCATAGAACTACTACTGTGTATAGACTATGAAAGAGACATCATACTCTGTAACCAGGTATCAGAGTGTATAAAGACAGTGGTCCAGAGTCATCCAGAGCAAGTCAGCGGTATAAAACGTCGTCTGGCTGTATTCCTCATACAGAAAATATATACTGAGGATTCCAGTTGCCTGGCCATGACCATGGAGACACTGATAAGCGTCTTGCATCTTTTTAAAGATGTCTACCGCATGGCCAAGGTAATCATGGATGTCACTGCTGATTTGTTCAATCAAGAGGATGTCAACACACAGGTCTCTGCAATAAGACTTTTCACAGAAGCAGCAAGACGATGTCCAGTCCACCAGAGGTCTCTTGTTAAAGACACCATCAAGACGCACTGGCTGAGTATCATGGCCAAACTGCACAGCAACAGTCGCACAGTATCAGCATCCGCAGTGCTGTGTGTCCGTCACTGCCTTCCTCACATACGTGAGGGATCAACAGTGTCCGAGGAGATGAACTTTGCAACCATTAATGCTATTTATGAAACCTTGGCAGAAATGCACCTTTTGAAGCCGATGCTGCTAGAGGCCACCAGAAACTGGCTTACAACCGTGGATGGAGAAGAGCTGATAAAACATATCTGCTTCTTGATGTTCCACCTACCACGTTCTGCTTTGTCTCCCAGGGACATCACAACTCTCTGGGAAGGCCTAGACATGGGAGCAGAACATTTTGATCCATCCATTCAGCAGACAGCAACACGTGCATCACAGACATTGGCCCAGATGTGGCAACGTCCATCCCAGATGGCAGAGGGTTGTCTTCCCTCTTGGCGCGCATGGTGGCGAAGATGGAGATCCTAAAGGATCAATATTTAGGATAGGATGGCCTACAACAAGGGTAAGTACACAGGAATTTGCCCTTTACTTGTTGGGGGGGGGGGGGGCTCCTATGACTCAAGTTTTAAAGTACCCCTGACCTCGTTATTTAAATAAAATGTTTTTAATGCTTTTTATTTTCTGTGCTGTGACATAAGAATCACAGCACAATCTCTCCCCTTTAGCTCCCCCCCCCCCGACCCCCGCTCTGCTCAGCCAAACCAGAATGGGCTGGGAGTAGTGTTGGGCGAACAGTGTTCGCCACTGTTCGGGTTCTGCAGAACATCACCCTGTTCGGGTGATGTTCGAGTTCGGCCGAACACCTAGTGGTGTTCGGCCAAACTGTTCGGGTTCGCCCGAACGGCTCAATGCCTGGCCGAACAGGGCAGGGCCCTGTTCGGCCGAATACGGCCCCCCTATGGGGTCGCAGGCATAAGGGGGGAGCATGCCCCGATCGCGGGGGGGGGGGGGGGGGGGGGGGGGTCGGAAATTCCCATCACCCCCTCCGCTAGCGCTCCCCCCTCTGCCCGCTTCCCCATACAAAAGTTTAAGGACAGTAAAATAGTACCGGTGGTAGTTGCTGGCAGTGGCACTGTGAAGTGAGTGAGGAGGAGGAGTCCGGAGAGTGACGCGTTGAGGGAGGCCGGGCAGCAGGCGGTTCAGCGGTAGTACCCTTGTGGTACTTCCGCCCTTCCTCTGACCTCACGTCCTCTGCGTGATGACGCATACGAGGGTACGCGTGACGCGTACCCTCGTATGCAGAGGACGTGAGGTCAGAGAAAGGGCGGAAGTACCACAAGGGTACTACTGCTGAACCGCCCGCTGCCCATCCTTCCTCAACGCGTCACTCTCCGGACTCCTTCTCCTCACTCACTTCACAGTGCCACTGCCAGCCACTACCACCGGTACTATTTTACTTTCCTTAAACTTTTGTATGGGGAAGCGGGAAGAGGGGGGAGCGCTAGCGGAGGGGGTGGGGGGAATTTCCAACCCCCCCCCCCCCGCGATCGGGGCATGCTCCCCCCTTATGCCTGCAACCCCATAGGGCCCCCAAAAGTGGGATGTTCGGGGAGTTCGGGGTTCGGCCCGAACATACCGAACATCGCGGCCATGTTCGGCGAACGTTCCCGAACCCGAACATCCAGGTGTTCGCCCAACACTAGCTGGGAGGAAGTGTCAGTATTTCCTCTTCTCTGCCTGACACTATCCTTCTGAGCTAAATTATCTCAAGACCGCACACAGCACAGCTCCACAGTGCGCTGTGCACATAGGAACTAATAGCAGCAAGTATAGGGGGCGTGATGACGACGGGCAGAGAGGAGGAAGTACTGACACTTCCTCCCAGCCCATCCTCGACGTTCTGCTCAAGTCGAAGATTTTGGCTGTGCACAATGAGGGGCGGGGAGATGCACTAAAGAGGAGGAAAGTGCTGTGATTTATATCACAGCACAGATAATGAAATAGCATTAAAGGAATGTTATTTTACAGGGAGGTCAGTGGTACTTTAAAGTGTTAACTCCATCCAAATTTTGTATTGCTTTTTTTTTTTTGCTGTCTTGGATCTGAATGAGGACTTTTAGTCTCAGTGGCAAGATGGGCAAAAACAAGTTATGAGATAAGATCTCTCCAATGGGAATACAGGCAGCAATAAAATATATATTTTATGTATATATAACATCAATGTGCTAAGAAAATAAACACTAGAAGACATTTTTTACTCTCATTATCCTTCTTGGGAGGGTTTATTTACTCCTTGATCTCAAGCATTGAGGGGAAATATTTCTAGTGGGGACACAGGCAGCAAACCTTTTCCATTAGTAATGTGTGGGATTGTTAGAGCCAGGGGTGTTGCTAGGATCAGGAGAGATGGCGGGGCATCTCTCATGTTGGCGAGGCACCCCTGGGCATCAAAGGAAAGTAATTGTGTGGCGCGCATAGCCCGCCGCAGCAAAAATGGGCATGGCCATGTAGTGGGAAAGTAGGCGTGGCTATGGGTGGGGCCAAATATCATATATTGGCAGCATTTCCCATAAATAGGCAGATTCTCCTCACCTGGCTTCTATCTTTTCCTTAGCTGGCTGGCCTGGGTGCTCTGCTCGGCTGGCGGTGATGCTGTGCTGGGTTGTCGGTGATGCTGTGCTGGGTGGGCGGTGATGCTGCGGATACAAGATAAGGCTATGGGATGCCAAGGAAGAAACTCCTATTTAGGAGTAAGACTATAGATACAATTATTTATAGCATCAGTTTTGTTTTCACTTCAGGTTTGCATTAGACAGCACCCGAGGTGAACCTTGGGTACAATAATGCATACTTACCTAAGAAGAGGGAAGCCTCTGGATCCTGTAGAGACTCCCCACATCCTCCTCTGGTCCCTGTTGCCACTTGTGGACCCCCAAATATTTCTGACAAGCGCTTATTAAAAATAAAGTCATGCCGTGAATCAATCCTCTTCAAGCATGAGCGGGGCCATACTGCGCCAGCACAAGTATGGTCACACCTGCACAATAAGCCAGAGCCACTTGTGCATGAGTGACTCCATGCTACTGTGAAGGCGTGGCCATGCTCGTACAGGAGCAGAACAGTCGCGCTCATGCCAGAAGAGGAGCCCCGATGTTAAGGAGGGTCCTGGCATGCAGCAGCAGGGTCCAGGAGGACCCTGGAAGTCTCTATATGATTTATAGGTGTCCCCTTTTTTAGCTAAATATTTCCTCTTTGCCCCCAAGCTTCAACTCGGGTTTACTTTAAAGAGATCCTGAAGCGAAGAAAATTATTTAAAACAAACACATGCCGTGGCTGCACATGCAGTAGCTGCAAATTTATATTATATACTAACTTCACCGTCAGTTCCTCTCAGAAGCTCACCATTTTCTTCTTACAGTGACCCCTTCCAGTTCTGACAATATTTTGTCAGAACTGAAATATACCAGTTGCTGGCAGTTATACTGTATATCAGCAGCTGTCAGTTGCAACTGAATGTGCAAGGTAATGTCCATGTTTCCCTATGGCTCAAGTGGGTGATATTACAGTTTAACAGTGTGCTGACCAGGAAGCTGTTAGGGGTAATAGCCATTTTTAAAATGGAGGACGGAGAATTCCATTGATCACAGTGGACAAATGGGACGCAGGAGACAAGAAAGAGATTGAGGAGTAGACTACACGGGATATAAGTATGACCCGTGTATGGTTATTTTGACATTTTATTTTCAGTTGAGGTTCTCTTTAAAGAGAACAGAAAGTGAGAGAAATGCAGAGGCTGCCATCTCCATTCTCTAATAAATATTGCCAGTTGGCTGACTTCTGTGCTGATGTGCTGCCTCTAATTGGCCCAGTATGAGCATGCAGATTAGATGCTGTGACTCTGGTGTGACTCCTCTGTATTACAAGACAGAAAAGAAGCATCTGATTGGTTGCCAAGCATAAAACGCAGCTTCATTCAGATGCTTTGATGAATGCATGATGAATAATCTGAAGAGCTGCTGTCATGGTGAGGCCCCTTTTACACCTAAAGAAAATGGGAACTGCATTTTAAAAAAAAATTAAGCAAATACTTACCTAAGGAGAGGGAAGGCTCTGGGTCATACAGAGCCTTCCATCTCCTCTCTCGGTGCTCTCTATCCTGTTCTGGCTCCCCCCCAGGGCCAGCCCTAGACTTTTTGCCACCTGAGGCTTGTGCAGGCGCAGTAACCCTTCTTCAGCAGCACTCGGGCTCCCTGAAGACTTCTGAAGCCTCCTTTGGCCGGGTAAAGCAGAATTTGACTAATTTAGTCAAATACTGCTACCGGGCGAGCCAGCACCGGAACGACGGGACCAGGAGAGGAGCGGGAAGGCTCTATACGACCCAGAGCCTTCCCTCTCCTTGGGTAAGTATCTGTCTCATTTTTCTAAATGCGGTTCCCATTCACTTTAAAGGACAACTGAAGCGAGGTATGTGGAGGATGCCACATTTAAACAATACCAGTTGCCCTGGCTATCCTGCTTATCCCCTGCCTCTTAATACTTTCAGCCATAGATCCTGAACAAGCATGCAGCAGATCAGGTTTTTTTGACATTATTGTCAGATCTCACAAGGTTAGCCACATGTTTGTTTCTGGTGTCATTCAGACGCTGCTGCAGCCAAACAGATCAGCAGGGCTTCCAGGCAACTAGTATTGTTTAAAAGGAAATAAATATGTCAGCCTCCTTATTCTTTTCACTTCAATTGTCCTTAATTGTGTTGAGTTGAGTTGCATCATGTTGAGTTGAGCTGCGCCCTATTTTGATATCTGCAAAAAAAGCATGCTACAACGCAACGCAACTCAACCCAACTCAACACAACGCATCAGGGCCTGTACACACTGCTGCGCTTGCGCTGCGCTTTTCAAATCGCATGCGCTTTTTAATCGCAAGGTCTTTTGAAAAATGATGAAAATCTTGGAGACCTGTACACACTGGTGCGATGCGCTTTTCCTATTCTCATGAAGGCTTGCGATTTAAAAATCGCATGCGATTTTAAAAGCGCAGCAGTGTGTACAGGCCATAAAGTGTAAAAAGGCCCTTCATGTGATCATACCAGTGGTGTTTTCGTACAGGTTACTGATCTGTGCATGTCAGGCCTTTCAAACTTAGGGCACTTTTACACTTAATGTGCTGCGCTGAGTTGTGTCACATTGCGTCCCATTTTGTCATCTGCAAAAAATCATGCTGCAAAGCAACCCAACACAACTAAATGCAAATCAACACTATGCATTAACCTCTTGCCGACCGCCTCACGCCAATGGGCGTGGCCGCTGCGGCAGCCCCAGGACAGCCTAACGCCGATTGGCGTAAAGTCCTGGAGCTCTGTTTTGCAGGAGATCGCGCGCAGGCTGCACGCGCATTTCCTGCTTGGGGGGCGGAGCTCCGCCCCGCCTTCAGTCTCCGAGCGGCTATTGCCGCTCGGGAGACTGTTAGACGGCGTGATCGCCATCTATTTCCATGTACAGCGCTGCGATCGGCAGCAGTGCTGTACTGGGGACAGCCATGTCACACAGCTGTCCCCCTGGGGGACAAGAGAGCTGTGTATGGTTATTTTGATATTTTATTTTCAGTTGAGGTTCTCAAGAGAGCAGAAAGTGAGAGAAATGTGGAGACTGCCATCTCCATTCTCTAATACATATTGCCAGTTGGCTGACTTCTATGCTGATGTGCTGCCTCTAATTGGCCCAGTATGAGCATGCAGATTAGATGCTGTGACTCTGGTGTGACTCCTCTGTATTAGAAGACAGAAAAGAAGCATCTGGTTGGTTGCCGAGAATAACGCAGCTTCAGTCAGATGCTTTGATGAATGCATGATGAATAATCTGAAGAGCTGCTGTCATGGTGAGGCCCCTTTTACACTTAAAGTAAATGGGAACTGCATTTTTTTAAAAAATGAAGCAAATACTTACCTAAGGAGAGGGAAGGCTCTGGGTCGTACAGAGCCTTCCATCTCCTCTCTCGGTGCTCTCTATCCTGTGCTGGCTCCCCCCCCCCCCCCCCCCCAGGGCTGGCCCTAGACTTTTTGCCGCCTGAGGCAAAATTAGAAAGAAACGCCCCCCCCCCCCCCACACACACACAATCCCGCCTCGTGGGTGGGGGGGCCGCAGAGCTGGAGGGGTAGCTGGCAGAAAGGAGGTATTGGGCCTAGCGGTGGGGAGGGGGGTCAGCCCCCCCTCCCTCGCCTGGGTCCCCCGATCTGCACTCCCCTCCAGCTTTAAAAAGTGAAGTACCAGCTCTATGATTAAGAGGCAACGAGCGGGGATCACTCACCTTTTCCGCGTTCCAGCGTGCGCTCCACTGACGTCACTTCCTGCAACGCCATCCACTTACAATACAATAAATGAACACTATGCATTAACAACTTGCCGACCGCCACACGCCGATGGGCGTGGCCGCTGCGGCAGCCCCAGGACCGCCTAACGCCGATTGGCGTAAAGTCCTGGGGCTCTGTTTTGCAGGAGATCGCGCGCAGGCTGCACGCGCATCTCCTGCTTGGGGGCGGAGCTCCGCCCCGCCTTCAGTCTCCGAGCAGCTATTGCCACTCGGGAGACTGTTAGACGGCGTGATCGCCGTCTATTTCCATGTACAGCGCTGCGATCGGCAGCAGCGCTGTACTGGGGACAGCCGTGTGACACAGCTGTCCCCCTGGGGGACAAGAGAGCGATCGGCTCTCATAGGCAGAAGCCTATGACGGCCGATCACTATAATTGGCTGGCTGTGGCGAGGGAACATTTTTAAAGAAACAGTTTTTATAAAAAAAAAAAAGTTACAATAATGTTTATTAAAAAAAAATAAACATGGGGGAGCGATCAGACCCCACCAACAGAGAGCTCTGTTGGCGGGGAGAAAGGAGGGGGGGGGGGGGAATCACTTGTGTGCTATGTTGTGCGGCCCTGCAGCTTAGCCCTAAAGCTGCAGTGGCCTATTTTACTAAAAATGGTCTGGTCACTAGGGGGGTTTAGCACTGCGGTCCTCAAGTGGTTAAGTGTTAGAGGGCCCTTAATGTGTTTTGCAATGTGTTGCATTGCAGTATGCTTTTTTTGCAGATGCCAAAATGTGACGCAACACATTAAGAGTAAAAGGGCCCTTACACTAAATATGATTCTGATCTCTGTACTGCTAACAGGTCTTGTTTTCTTCTCTTCCAGGTATGTGGCTGCCATTGCTGAACATCGTCCGAGCCATCCCAGCAATTTCTACACTACCCTTTTATGTTCTTGTTATTATTAGTTATATAGCGCTGACATGTTCGGCAGCGCTTTATTAAAATTTAAAAAAAAAAACGTTTTGTGAGTTATATCTTTGTAGAGTAAAAACTTGGATTGAGAGTAACTTGGTTTGAGAGTGTTTTGCTATACAATGCCTTATCGATAATCCAGCCCTGATCCCCACGGTTCTTTCACTTTTCATCCTCCAGGTCTCCTTCACTTCTGTTACAAGCTCAACCTCTCTTCAATTTACTGGATTTGCCATCTGGCTACAGGACAGCAGAATACATTTTTTTATCCCACGATCCTTGAAACTTCCACTAATTCCTAGTTTCCTCCAAATCAATCTACAGCCACACTTCAACTTAATTGAAGCATTATAGTGCAAGAATCTTTAATAAGCAAATATGTTTTAAAATGAATTGTACCCACTTAAAACTCAAAACAAACTGGCCTTTCCTCACTGACTGCAATCACCTCCAAATCTCCACCCAACTAGTTTTATCAATTGTGACCAGGGCCGGGCCGAGGCATAGGCTGGAGAGGCTCCAGCCTCAGGGCGCAGTGTAGGAGGGAGCGCAGAATTCATTCAGCTGTCATTCCTAATTGTGTTTGAAGCAGAAAGAAATAAGAAAAGGGGTTACATGGCAGTGACTGCAAGCCAGATAACTAGATATTAAGGTGTTGGGGAGGTTGTGGGCCCTGTGGCGCCTCTTAGTCTAATAGCAATCAGTGTGTGACGGCTGGGGTGGGAGGGATGGAGGGAGGGGCGCACTTTGGTGTCTCAGCCTTGGGTGCTGGAGGACCTTGTCCCAGCTCTGATTGTGACTAATCAGGGGGCCCTGATGAGAAAGAGAGTCAATTAAAACCACAGCGGTGTTCAAGAAGTTATACGTTAAAAAATGATATTAAAGGATGCAGGGGGAAAATACATACTCACCTAAGAAGACAACAACTTGCAACCAGCCACCATCAGAGCTTGCGGGAGATAAATGGTCCATGCTCAGCATTTTCCAGGTCAGCTGTGCAAGTGCTGGTAGATCACTCTCCTTGGAGTTTTTTAGGGAGGACTAAAAAAAACTATAAACCCGGTTCAGGAAAGTAGAGTCTAGAGACAAAACACTTGTGGAGGCACCCGGTATCTCTAAGTTCTAATTACAAATTAACTGTCGAGAGGCAGTGTGGATCTTAACTTTCTTGAAGAATTTGCCAATGCTATTTAAAAAAAATATGTATATTTGTTCAAGCACTTAAAAGGATAACGCATTACACCGGGCTCCTCCACCAGTGTTTTGTCTAACCTGAGAAGATGGAAGGCTCTAGATCAGGGGTAGGGAACCTTGGTTTTCCAGCTGTGATAAAACTACAAATCCCAGCATGCATTTGCCTTTATTGATCATGACTTTGGCTGCCAGACTCCTGCAATGCATTGTGGGACTTGTAGTTCTTTAACAGCTGGAGAGCCAAGGTTCCCTACCTCTGCTCTAGATCGCCTAGAGCCTTCTTGGTCCTCTCTTTCTCCTCATTCCAGCTCAGGGCTCCTCATTCCAGCATCTAACATTAATGATGAACAGGCCTTTGGGTCATGTTGAAATGCTGTCAGAGTACTGAGTAAAAGATGAGCAGATACATACTGAGAATGGATGAGTGCAGACTTGTGTGTACACAGTACAGAGCCACTTGTCTGGTAGTACTCAGAGACCTATTCAATTCACTTTTGCTTCAAAGTTTTCTCCTAGGGCAGCGGTGGCGAACCTATGGCACGTGTGCCGGGCCCGACACGCGTAGCCTAATTTGCTGGCACACCACCGCTGCTTATGAACTGGCCGCAGCGTCTTTTAGACGCCGCCGCGCCAGTTCATAGCCTGCAGCCCCGCAGTCTCCCGGAACTGGCCACAGCATCTACTAGACGCCGCCGCGCCAGTTCATAGCCCGCAGCCCCGCAGTCTCCCGGGAGGCAGACCAGGGCTATGTCAAGATGGCTGCCGAAGCCCTGTACTGGAGACTATTTGTGTCTCCAGTACAGGGCTTCTGGCGCCATCTTCCCGTAGCCCTGCACTCTGCCTGTCAGCAGCAGCGCAGGGGGCTCAGCTGAAGAAGATCCGGGGGGAGATGCGCCAGAGCCCAGCCGAGAGAGAAGACTTCTGTCAGGTGAGTACATTACTTTTTTTTGCAGGTGAAATGTGGCCCACTGTGTTATTTTCTGCTAAAATGTTTCCCACATTGCGTTTTTTTTTCAGTGAAATGCTGCCCACTGCATTTGTTTTCTGGTGAATTGTGTCCCACTGCGTTTATTTTCTGGTGAAATGCTGCCCGCTGCATTTGTTTTCTGGTGAAATTCTACCCGCTGCATTTGTTTTCTGGTGAAATGCTGCCCGCTGCGTTTATTTTCTAGTGAAATGTGGCCCACTGCCTTTGTTTTCTGGTGAAATGTGGCCCGCTGCATTTGTTTTCTGGTGCAATGTGGCCCACTGCGTTTGTTTTCTGGTGAAATGTGGCCCACATTGCATGATTTTCTGCTGAAATGTTACCAACATTGCATTATTTTCGGCTGAAATGTTGCACACATTGCATTTATTTTCTGGTGTCTGGGGTAACTGTTGCTGCATTTATTATTAAGGGCTCATTCACACTACAGAACGTATGCACGAATGCAATTTCATGCATGCGCTGCCAACGCACAGTGATCGCACGGAATGCACGTTGTGGTGCGCTAAAGCGTGGACGTCGGCAGCTGTACCCATCGGGGAAACGCATGCGTTGTGCGTTAAAATGTTCCCAGATGCGTTATAACGTAACGCATGGGAACGCACACCTGTAGTGTGAATGGTAACATGGAAGTCTATTGACTTTCATGTTACCATATTAATCTTACATTATGTGCGTTGCGTCAAAACTGAGCGCAGCACATAGTGTGAATGAGCCCTTAATGGTCATAGTTGGCTATATTTGCTGCATTGGGGTTACGGCGGGTATAAATAGCATCATACAGTTTCTGCACACCCATGATGCGAATCCTCGTTTCACCACATCATGGCGGAAACACTGCTTTCTTATGCCTCGCTGTTACATCATTGCATTAGCTCCGCCCATACAATAGCATGGCCACGCCCATTTTTCGGCACGGCGCGCAACCCCCACCCATTGGCACTTAGAGATAAATAAGTCTATGTTAGGTCGCAGTTTGGGCACTCGGCCTCTGAAAGGTTAGCCATCACTGTCCTAGGGGATATCTACAATTCTTATCAATAAAATGCTTTTTAAGCAACCAGCAAGCAAGAAATATTTTGAATAATTAGGACCGTACATTTTCACCTTCTTTCTTGGTAGTTTTTCAATTGCAGAGTGCTGAACATTTATTTTAATCAGAAAATGAAAAATTATCTCCTAGAAGCAGTGGTGCTCCGATGTCCTGATCCACAAATTTGGCAACCACGACCGTTGCCGAAACAAAATCCACCTCCGGCGTGATTGGTTCCGTATTTTAATACACATCCACACCACGACGCAGATTTTCGGTCGTGAATGCCGCAATCAAGGCCGGATCCATGACCGGATCTGGACTTTCTTTTAACATTAATAGCAAAGCCCCCATACATGCTACAATCCCCCAACTTGCATGGATTATCAAGCTGATAAGGGGCTACCGCTTAAACATAAAAAAAAATCAAATTTTTTGTTTTTGTTTTTGAGAAAATGGATTTTAAAGTGAAATCAACACTTTTAATGGGGCTATTAATTGGTAATAAGTGGTTTTAAACAGGGAAATACATGTTAAGCAATCACAAAGGTGAAGGTGAGTCCCAATGGCACTTGGCAGTGATGGTACCACTGGAGGAGGATGAGTGGCTGACGCCAAAAAGACCCAGAGAGGTTTTTATATATTTTTTTTTGCAGCGATTAACAATGACAAGACAGCAGAGTTGTCGGTGGACCTGGGCAGTGTGAACACAGAGTGCACTAGCGACTGAGTCAGGAGGACAAAGCGGCCGGTCAGTGCGGCAGCGCAAAAGGACCATGGCAACTCACCTGTAGTATCACAGTGTAATTGTGCGGCCCAAAAAATTAAATGCATCCGTTGACCTGGGCAGTGTGAACGCAGAGTGTAGTAGCGACTGAGTCAGGAGGACCAAGCGGACGGTCAGTTTGGCAGCACAGAAGGACCATGGCAACTTACTGGTAGTACCACAGCCCAAAAATGAACCAAGGCAGGAAGGTTGTTGTAACTTTAAGCAGCCACTTCATGTCCCCCTGTGTCGGACAATAGGGGCCAGGAACTCACCTTCCACCCAAGCCTGGTTGATTTTCAGGAAGGTGAGTTTGTCCACAGAGGCGTGGGAGAGCCGAGAGCGCTTCTCGGTGACCACGCCACCGGCCGGACTGAAGCATCTCTCGGAGAGGGCACAGGAACGGGGACAGGACAGGAGTTCCAGAGCATACTGGGCAAGTTCCCTTCAGATGTCTAGTCTCTTGACCCAGTACTCCAAGGGACAATGTAACTGAAGGGTATCACTTGCTAATGAGATTAATAATACCAGTGAGCAGTGAGCACAGTACAACGTAACTGAAGGGTATCACTGGCTAATGAGATGAATAATACCAGTGAGTAGTGAGCACAGTACAGCGTAACTAAAGGGTATCACTGGCTAATGAGATGAATAATACCAGTGCGCAGTGAGCACAGTACAATGTAACTGAAGGATATCACTGGCTAATAAGATTAATAATACCAGTGGGCAGTGAGCACAGTACAACGTAACTGAAGGGAATCACTGCCAAATGAGATGAATAATACCAGTGAGCAGTGAGCACAGTACAATGTCACTCACAAAACTTCCTGAATGAACAGCACTGGCAGTGTGGCAGTCTGTAAGTAGTAACTGAAGTGTATGACTGGCTAATGAGCTGAATACAAGTGATCAGTACAATCACTCTGAACCTACCTGCCTGCCTGCACTAAACACACTAATCACTAGAGATGAGCGTAATGACGTAATTACGATTTTGCGAAATTTCGCGTAATTAGTGTAATTACGATTATGGCCGTAAGTACATAATCGTAATGAAGAAGGATTTCACGAAATTTCGTGTAAGCGTAATTTTCGCGTAATTTTCGCATTACAGTGGGTATTACGAAATTAATGCATATGGCCATGCTCCCAAGCGGAAAAGTTGACGCATGGATCAATGTTAGGTAGCCACCGACTTTAAGGGTTAATAGCAAAGCCCCCTTAAATGCTAAGAGCCTCAAATTTGGAGAATATATTAAGGAGATCAGAAGGAATAAGAGGAAAAAAATTTTTTTCAAAAAGACCTTATAGTTTTTCAGAAAATCGATGTTAAAGTTTCAAAGGAAAAATGTATACATTTAAAAACCCGCCGACTTTAATGGTTAATAGCAAAGCCTCCTTGAAGTTTAGGAACACCAAATTCCCAGGGTATATTAAGGGGATCAGTGGGAATAAGAGGAAAAACATTTTTTTCAAAAAGACCTTATAGTTTTTGAGAAAATCGATTTTTAGGTTTCAAGGGGGGAAATGTCTTTCAAATGCGGAAAATGTCAGTTTTTTTTGCACAGGTAACAATCTTCTATATATATAATAGAGTAAGTGCCTCAACCTTCAAGCAAGAAGAAGAAGTAGCACCCTGCCCCCAGGGCTGGTCCAAGCAAGAAGAAAGGGCTGGTCCAAGCAAGAAGAAGAAGTAGTGTCATATCAAACCAAGGGCGAAGAGGGATAATTTGCATATTCAGTAGCAGTGCATTGTGGGTAACCACAAATGTTCGCTTATAGCTGAATTATTGCAGATTTGCTTTTCTTTTAAGAAGGCAAATTACACCAAGCTTTGCTTTTTTTTTAGTAGGAGGGTTTTTTGGTCCCTTTTATCCCCCTATACATTCTTAGTAGTTTGGGTCACCCCAAGCTGCTTGGTTACTCTGTTGTACTGGTCCAAGCCCTATCTCATACAGCCATATCAATCCTTGCTATGTAGTGATGAGGACTAAAAGTCTGAAATAGGCTGTCACATGTGGGTTTGATATGACTGTGTAAAATTTTAAAGCTATAGACTTGCTATACACCATAGAGATGGGAAGTTTCAGGGTGATTCCAATCGGATCATTGAATTGAATCTTCGGATCATTTTACTAGTGAAGCAGATGGGGTTAAATGACTAGCAGGATGGGACTTTCCCTGCACTGTACATTCAGTTCAAGGCTGGCTACTATTATAGCAAACCAGTATAGCAAGCTATGTGTTAACTTCTTTGGTATATTTTACTTTTAGTTCTGTTTAAAGACATGATATGTAGACTTGTGCAGAATGATAAGATAACCTTTCCTCACCTAAAGAGAGAGGGTTAGCAAGCAAGGGGCCTTATCCTCCCAGAGTTAAAGGACTTCCCGGTGGTTCCCGGCATCCTCCTGAAGTGTACGTCAGGCGCGGCTGGAGGCGGGCTAAAGGCTGCACAGTCGCACTCACGGCAAAGCGTACTGCACAGCCGAAGATCAAGGCGGCGGCCATCTTAGGGGTGGAATGACGATGCGACCCGTTCGGTGGGGTCGGGACAAGCCCTGGGGGACCTGAAAGGACTAGATTGACGGTGGTACGGAGCAGAGGACGCGGAGGGCGTCCTCCGTGGATTCTGCAGGTAAAAAGGTAAAGTGTCATTTTCGTCATTTTGGACTCGGAAGTCCTTTAAGTCAACATTTTATGGCCTGCCCATGTGATTCTCCCTGAGCATGCTGGGTATTTTGTAAATCAGAGCTTTATTTATTTTTAGGAGCAATCTGCCGACCGCATCCGCCAGTGAAACCGCTTGGCTAATGTATTTCAATGGGATGGTGCACACCAGCGGTTTGAGGTTTTTAGCAAACCGCAAA
This sequence comes from Hyperolius riggenbachi, assembly GCF_040937935.1. Classification (NCBI taxonomy): domain Eukaryota; kingdom Metazoa; phylum Chordata; class Amphibia; order Anura; family Hyperoliidae; genus Hyperolius; species Hyperolius riggenbachi. Next base: position 70,208,754 of record NC_090652.1, read on the forward strand.
CGTGGGTCCTGCAGCACGTTTGTGGAAGCGTTTCTGACTCAAAGTAAAGTATAGGAAAAATCAGAACGGTTTGCCAGGCGTTTTTGTTACAGAAGCTGTTCAGTAACAGCTTTTAGGGCCCATTCACACCTGAGCGGGAATCGCATGATTCCCACTCATGGCAAACCGCTAGCAGTTTAGTAAAAACCGCTACACATTGTTGCAAATGGCAGTGTTCTCACTGTTTCTAAACGTGTTAGCGCCGCTCCCCCGCATCGGCGCTACCCGCCCGCGTCACTTCCTTCCAATCAGCGAGAGGGAAGGGACGCGGGCGGGTAGCACCAATACAGAGGAGGTGAGGGAGCGGCGCTAACTGACAGGCAGAGGTAAACATTGTGCTGGCGACACGCTGCATGTTGCCAGCACTGCGGGGGGTATAGCGGCACGCAGGGGGGTCTTGGAGGCACACCATGGGGCAACAGAGGCTGGTTTTAGTATGCACAACCAGCCTCTGTGCCCCACTAGCATAATTAAATCCCACCTCGGGTTCTCTTTAAGCTGGAGGGGGACCCAGGTGAGGGAGGGGGGTCCTGCTGAATTTTAAGCTGCAGGGAGAATGCACATGGTGACACAGGTGAGGGGGGTCCTGCTGAGCTTAAGCTGGAGGGGGAGTGCACATGGGGGACCCAGGTGAGGGGGGGTCTGACCCCCTTCCCCGCTGCTGTGCCCAATACCCCCTTCCTGCCCTCTACCCCCTTATGTGGTGTATGCTACGCCGCGGGTCGGCTAGTAGTGTATTATTTTCATAGATTCCCCCAAGTGGGAAGAGTTTTACTTACTTCGTTCTGAGTGTGGGAAATATAAAAAAAAACGACGTGGGGTCACCCCTCCCAGACCTCTTTAACCCCTTGTCCCCCATGCAAGCTGGGATAGCCAGAATGCGGAGCACCGGCCGCGTGGGGCTCCGCACCCTGACTATACCAGCCCGCATGGTCCATGGGTTGGGGGGTCTCGGAAGGGAGGGGCAGCCAAGCTTTCCCCTCCCCCTCCGAGCCCTTGTCCAATCCAAGGACAAGGGGCTCTTCTCCACCTCCGATGGGCGGTGGAGGTGGAGGCCGCGATTTCCGGGGGGGTTCATGGTGACATCTGGGAGTCCCCTTTAAAAAGGGGTCCTCCAGATGCCCACCCCCCCTCCCAGGAGAAATGAGTATAGAGGTACTTGTACCCCTTACCCATTTCCTTTAAGAGTTAAAAGTAAATAAACACACAAACACTTAGAAAAAGTATTTTAATTGAACAAAAAACATAACCACGAAAAAAGTCCTTTAATATTCTTAATTAACCATTAATACTTACCTGTCCCTTTAAAAGCCAGTTCCCACGCAATATCCTCGGAAATTGGCTAATCAGTTACAATGTAACAAAGTTGTTACAATGTAACAACTTTGTTACTTTGTAACTCCACCGCACCCGACGTCACTCGCCGCTCACCTGCCGGCCGCCGCATACATAAGTCCCCGCCGGCTCCCGCCGTCCACTCCGCCCACACCTGTCACCCATATACATGCTGGTGATTTGAAGGAACCCCATTGGTCTGCTAAGGACCAATGGGGCTCCTTGGAGCCCAAATACAAAGATGCTTTAGAGAGCTCTGAGCTATATAGCTCAGAGCTCTGTGTTCCGTGCAGGACGCTAAGTCCCGCCGGCTCTCGCTGCCCTTCCCGCCTCTCCCACATGTCACCTATATACATGCTGGCACCCATGGGTGCCAGCATGTATTTGGGTGACAGGTGTGGGCGGAGTGGACGGCGGGAGCCGGCGGGGACTTATGTATGCGGCGGCCGGCGGGTGAACGGCGAGTGACGTCGGGTGCGGTGGAGTTACAAAGTAACAAAGTTGTTACATTGTAACAACTTTGTTACATTGTAACTGATTAGCCAATTTCCGAGGATATTGCGTGGGAACTGGCTTTTAAAGGGACAGGTAAGTATTAATGGTTAATTAAGAATATTAAAGGATTTTTTTCGTGGTTATGTTTTTTGTTCAATTAAAATACTTTTTCTAAGTGTTTGTGTGTTTATTTACTTTCAACTCTTAAAGGAAATGGGTAAGGGGTACAAGTACCCCTATACTCATTTGTCCTGGGAGGGGGGGTGGGCATCTGGGGGACCCCTTTTTAAAGGGGACTCCCAGATGCCACCATGAACCCCCCCCCCCAGGAAATCGCGGCCTCCACCTCCACCGCCCATCGGAGGTGGAGAAGAGCCCCTTGTCCTTGGATTGGACAAGGGCTCGGAGGGGGAGGGGAAAGCTTGGCTGCCCCTCCCCTTCCGAGACCCCCCAATCCATGGACCATGCGGGCTGGTATAGTCAGGGTGAGGAGCCCCACGCGGCCGGTGCTCCGCATTCTGGCTATCCCAGCCTGCATGGGGGACAAGGGATCAAGAGGTCTGGGAGGGGGGACCCCACGTCGTTTTTTTTTTTAATATTTCCCACACTCAGAACGAAGTAAGTAAAACTCTTCCCACTTGGGGGAATCTATGAAAATAAAACACTATTGTTACCTGTGCAAAAAAAACTGACATTTTCCGCATTTAAAAGACATTTTCCCCCTTGAAACTTAAAAATCGATTTTCTCAAAAACTATAAGGTCTTTTTGAAAAAAAACATTTTCCTCTTATTCCCACTGATCCCCTTAATATACCCTGGGAATTTGGTGTCCCTAAATTTTAAGGAGGCTTTGCTATTAACCGTTAAAGTCGGCGGGTTTTTAAATGTATATATTTTTCCTTTGAAACTTTAACATCGATTTTCTCAAAAACTATAAGGTCTTTTTGAAAAAAAATGTTTCCTCTTATTCCTTCTGATCTCCTTAATATATTCTCCAAATTTGAGGCTCTAAGCAATTAAGGGGGCTTTGCTATTAACCCTTAAAGTCGGCGGCTACCTAACATTGATCCATGCGTCAACTTTTCCGCTTGGGAGCATGGCCTTACGCATTAATTGCTAGTAGGAAATTACGCGTAAGGCAATAACATAACAACCTGCATTACGGTATTCTTACGCGTAATTGCGTAAGGGCTATGCGTAATTACAGACATGAAACGTAAATAAATGTCTACGCTGTAAGCGTAATTCCGCAATGTGTAATAGCGTAAAATTACGCGTAATGATCCGTAAGCGTAGTTTTTTCCATTACGCCCAGCACTGGTACAGTGCTACAGCTATTCAGCACATTCCATTGTGAAATGGATAACTAATGAACTGAAATGGATGGGAATAGGATCTGTTGAAATGGAAATCAGATCCGTTTTCACAGATTTGTATACCAGAAAGTGCCAGTGTGAACCAACCCTTAGAGATGTCATTACTGCATCAACAACAAAGACATCACTGGAGAGGAAAGGAGGAAAAAATGTTGTAGCCATTTATTTAGGAAAGAGTTCTTTACAATAAGAGTGATTAAAGGGAACCTAAACTGTTCCACACAAAAGTCTGGTGCAAAGGTTGAGGATGCAAGGACTGGGGAAGAGTCTGTGTGCATGGATAGGGAACTGGCTAATGGACAGAAAACAAAGAGTAGTGGTCAATGGATCATACTCAAAATGGGAGACTGTTAGCAGTGGGGTCCCACAGGGGTCTGTACTGGGTCCAGTGCTCTTCAATTTATTTAATGACCTAGTAGATGCAGTAGTGAGCAATGTTGCTATTTTTGCAGTTAACACAAAATCATGCAGAATCATCAACTCTCAGGAAGATAGGGACATACTGCATCAGGATCTGGATAGGATGGCTATATGAGCACATAAATGGCAGATGAAATGCAATGTTGAAAAATGTAAAGTCATGCATTTTGGTTGTACCAATGGTCTAGCACCATACAAAATAAATGGGATACAGTTGGGGACATCAAACTTGGAGAAGGACTTAGGAGTACTCATCGACAACAAGTTAAATAATCGTACTCAATGCCAAGCCGCTGCAGCTAAAGCTAACAAAATTTTGGGATGCATTAAAAGGGAAATAAAAACTCGAGATGCTAGCATAATATTGCCCCTGTTTAACTCTCTAGTAAGGCCACATCTGGAATATGGAATTCAGTTCTGGGCACCACATTACAGGAAAGATATTGCAGTTTTAGAGCAGATGCAGAGACGAGCAACAAAATTGATATGTGGGATGGAAGGTCTCACTTACCAAGAAATTTGCATATTTAGTAGGTGTGCATTGTGGGTAACCACAAATGTTCATTTATAACTGAATTATTGCAAATTTCCTTCTGTTTTAAGAAGGCAATTACACCAAGCTTTGCTTTTTTAGTAGGAGGGCTTTTTGGTTCCTTTTATCCCCCTATACATTCTTAGTAGTTTGGGTCACCCTGAGCTGCTTGGTTACTCTGTTACCAAGAAAGGTTAGATAAAATGGGTTTATTTAGTCTAGAGAAAAGACGCCTTAGAGGGGATTTAATTAACATGTATAAATACGTCAGAGGGCAATATAATAGCTTGGCGGATGAGCTTGTTGTCCCTAGGCCTTCTCAAAGGACTAGAGGACATGATCTGCGCATGGAGCAAACACGTTTTAGCCATTTATTTAGGAAAAGGTTCTTTACAGTAAGAGTGATTAATATGTGGAATGCATTGCCACAGGAAGTAGTTATGGCAAATTCTATACCTGCATTTAAAGGGGGCTTAGATGCTTTTCTTTGCGTTGAAAGACATCCATGGCTACAATTACTAGGAATACCCAATGATGATGTTCCAGGGATTTTATCTGATTGCCATCTGAATTTGAGAAGGAATTTTTTTCCCTTTTGGGGCTAATTGGAGCATGCCTTGTAAGGGTTTTTTCGCCTTCCTCTGGATCAACAAGGATATGTGAGGGAGCAGGCTGGTGTTGTACTTTGTTCTCTGGTTGAACTCGATAGACGTATGTCTTTTTTCAACCCAAGTAACTATGTAACTATGAGAGGGATATGGATGTTTCATTCTAAACAGTAACAGTTGCCTGGCAGTCTTGCTGATCTATTTGGCTGCAATAATGGCTGAAGCACACATCTGAAACAAGCATGCAGCTAATCCAGTCTGACTTTATGCATGCTTGTTAAGGGGCTGTGGCTAAAAGTATTAGAGACACAGGATGAGGAGGAGAGTCAGGCAACTGGTATTATTTTAAAAGGAAAGATCCATATCCTTCTCAGTTTAGGTTCCCTTTAAGATGTGGAATGCTTTGCCACAGGAAGTAGTTATGACAAATTCTATATCTGCATTTAAAGGGGGCTTAGATGCTTTACTTGCATTAAAATACACCCATGGCTCTAATTACTAGGTAATGCCCGGTGGTGTTGATCCAGGGATTTTATCTGATTGCCTTCTGGAGTCAGGAAGGAATGTTTTCCCTTTCGGGGATAATTGGACCATGCCTTGTAAGGGTTTTTCGCCTTCCTCTGGATCAACAGGGATAAGTGAGGAAGCAGGCTGGTGTTGTACTTTATTTTCTGGGTGAACTCGATGGACGTCTGCCTTTTTTTTCAACCAAAATAAGTATGTAATTATGAAATGCCCAAGTAATAAAGCAATGCAACGTATTGAGGAAGCAATATATTACAATCACTTAAAAAAAAGGCTGAGGAAATAAGGGACTTTGATGCCAAGCTGCAGACCAATTCCCAATCAATTTCATGCTAAAATTGATCTGGAATCTGCCTTGTGATGCCGCATCCGCCGCCTCGCTGGCATGATGCTGTCTCCATACAGTTCAATGTAATGTTCAATGTGCCCCCTCCCAATGCTCAGCGCACTATACATTACCTGTCTGCATCCACCACTGGCTCCAGACTTTGTCCTCCGTCCATACACACACCCATATGGTTGCCAGAATACATGTGTGTGCGTGTGTGACGTCACACACGCTCACGTTACTCCAGCAAGCACAAGGGGCGCATATATGGACGGAGCCCAGAGCCAGTGGTGGACAGGCACAGGTAATGTATAGAGATGATTGGAAAGAGCAAATTCCGTTCCGCCAGTGCTTAATTCCGTCGCTATGAAAACTCTGCCAGAAGTTTGCAATATTCCACGGAATTCCGGTTTCCGGCAGAAAAATTAAACTAATCACAAATAGAACCTTGTTTATGCTATATGGTAGCCCATAGACCCTATTGACTAGTCCCTTAGCCCTTTTTCTTCTTCCCTCCTCCCTTCCTCCCCTCCTCCCTCCCTTCCTTCCTTCCTCCCTCCTCCCTTCTCCCTTCCTCCCTTCCTCCCTCCTCCCTCCCTCCCTCCTTCCTCCTCCCTTCCTCCCTCCTCCCTTCCTCCCTCCTCCCTTCCTCCCTTCCTCCCTCCTCCCTCCTCCCTTCCTCCCTTCCTCCCTTCCTCCCTCCTCCTTCCTCCCTTCCTCCCTCCTCCCTTCCGGCGGAATTCCAAAATTGCCTGTGAGATTCTGCCGGTATCCGTTGATGGTTTTAAGCTGAAAATTCAGTTCAATGGCATCAAGTCCTAGAGAGAGAGAGAGAGAGAGAGAGAGAGAGAGAGAGAGAGAGAGCTCATTTTTCTCTTGGGTATAGCACAATGGTACATGCTAGGCTGGCTTCAGCATGTAGCATTGTAGTGTGTTGTGTTGGTGGTATAATTGTTAGGATAGCAGCCTACCAAGCACTAGACCTTGGTTTGATTCCCGGCCAATGTATGTAAGCTGGCATTTTGAAATCCTACAATTCCCTAAGCAAGCTCGTTTTTATCTTGGATATATCACAATGGTATATGCTAGGCTGGCTTCAGCATGTAGCATTGTAGTGTGTTGTGTTGGTGGTATAATGGTTAGGATAGCAGCCTACAGAGCGGTAGGCCTGGGTTCGATTCCTGGCCAATGTATGTGAGTTGGCTTTTGACATCCTACAAATCCCTAAGCAAGCTCATTTTTCTCTTGGATATATCATAATGGTACATGCTAGGCTGGCTTCAGCACGTAGTGTTGGTGGTGGTATAGTGGTGAGGAGAGCTGCCTACCAAGCACTAGACCTGGATTCGATTCCCGGCCAAGGTATGTAAGCTGGCTTTTGAAATCCTACAATTCCCTGGAAGACAAGACCCTCCTCCCTCCGGGGGAAGGGAGGAAGGAGGAAATAAGGAAGTCTGTTGAGCAGAAATTCTACATATTAGGTAGAAAACAGTTCAGTGGGAAAAAAATAGCATTCTGTAAAATTCCATGGAATTTTATATTTTTCCGCGGAAACTCCGCCATAGTGATATAGGAATTCCGTTCCGTCACAACGGAACGGAATTACCAAATTCCGGCCAGAATCATGGAATTCTTAATTCCGCGGAATGCAGCGACCATCCCTAGTAATGTATAATGCACTGGGCACTGTGGGGGGCACATTGGATACTAGGGGGGACACCATCAGGGGTTTCAACATGTTCCTTGCTTGTCCCAATATCGTTTACTGTTACCACCATGCACTTGATCGACCACGATGGCCCCACATCTTACAGCATGTCCAATCTACATGCTTGGCCCAAAATTGTCGATCGGACATGCACTTGGTAGCACCGATTTTCATCCTTTGGTCAATTGGCCACCAAGTCGATAGATGTGTAGGCAACTTAAGAACTGATACAGATATCTAATAAGATGCTTGCAGGGGCCGGCCTTCTATAAGGAGAGTTGGAGCTCAGACACAGATACACAGGGGAAACACATATAAACATTAAATGACCTCAACAATATGAACAGTATTACATATTTCAAAATTAGCACTTCATCTTCAACATTTTTAGGCAGAGTTACAATTTTTAATGTATGTGACTCACTTATACCGCCCATAGCATATGTACAGTATGTGTAGGTGGGGCACCAATATCAAAAAGTCTTAAAAGTCTTGAACTGCCTTGGCATGTATTCAATGCACTTGTTTTATGATGACATCAGTTGGTACAAATTAATGAAGATTATGTAAAGAAAAAGTAGTATGTGTAAAGAAAATATTTTAATGAGAAAAAGAAAATACAGAGATATATTTTCTGAGCGACTCTGGTCTATATACAGTACTGTATACATGTATATAACTTCAGCTGTGGTTTATGGTGCCAGCCAGGACTTGGAGTTTAAATAAGAGTTTGTAACCTGGGCTAATGTTTTTCATATACATAGCCAGGTGAGGAGGACATGGAGTGCGTGACAGAAGGATATCAGAATATTAGATTACAGGCTTCAATGACGCAGGTAGACATTAGTCTCCTGTCACCAGATGAAAGTTGATATTACCTCATTTGCCTTCCAAACAAATCTAAGAACGTTGATGGTTTATGTAGAGATGCCGAGTTTACAGCCCCTCACTGCTGGCACTGGAGTTTTCAGGCCTTCATCTCTGATGGTGCCATCAACATCTCCTTTAGATATGCATTATATTACATCTTGGAACAAATTAATCAATTAGGGCATATTGGAGTAAAATGAAATAGTACCCCAATGTAGAAAATCAAGTTGAACTGCTCCTTATGTTTTGATCACTCTACTCCATTGTGATAATAGAGGGAATGGATCAAAATAGTTGAAATAGGCTTTGCCGTAAAGAGTGATAGAATAGATCCACCAATTTTGAAGACTAATTGGTCCCATCCAGGAGTCATTTTATAAAAATGTAGCGTATGTGGATGTACTTATTACTCCTTTGATATCTTAATTTAAGGCTTTAATGTTGGGTACTCAGAACTGTTTTCATGGCTGATGCCACCCATCCATGTGAACTCAAACAGGTAAAATGAGCCGCCACACTTTTAATCAATTATAATATGCATTCTGAATGCAGGATTTTCAGACCTTAAAGGCCACTTAATCAAGGAAACACTACGAGCTTGATTTACTAAACCGTAATTTCATATCACTGCCGTTTTCGCACAAATTCACAAATTTTTGTGTGCAATCACAAATTTTCACGCGATAATTTGCGATTGCACTCAATAATTCATGATTGCGTGTGCAAATGCGAAAATGCACTTGAACATGGCCGTGATATGACTTATCACGGTTTAGTGAATCAAGCCCTATATAATGAAAATCATTGGGTGTACAGTTGGTATGGATCCACATTCTTATACCACTCACATATGATGTGCATGCTAGAGTAGCACCTGCCAAATGACTGTCTTTTTAGGTTTCCTTGATAAAGAGGCTATGGTGGTCCTGAAATGTTGGATTAGGATTGCATACTACAAATAAATATTCTGAAGGTGTGGTTGCATGTTATTTTTTATAAACTTTTAAGTACGTTTTCAAATGCTAAGGGCCCATTTACACTAAATCAGTTGGTATGCATTAGTGTGCGTTAGTACGCGTTTTTTCCATAGCAGTGCAATGGGAAAAGATTTCAATTAAAACGCGTTAAGTGTGAACTGTGCCTTAGGAAAACATGGGCATTACTTTGAACATCAGTTTTCTTTCAGTTATAACTGAGAGCAACTGATTAAGTGCACAAGGGACCTTAGTGTTGAAAAGTTATTTATTAGATAAGATAAAGAATTAACTACTTGGAGAAAATTCATGAGAAAAGGTAATAGGATATGGCCCAATGTGCCTGTGGACTAGGGAGAAGGATGTACCCATTAAGCTGATGACATTAAATCTTCTAGTACTACTATTAAAATTGTATTATTATTACCATTCTCGGACAACCTTAAAAAATGCTTGTTGTCTCAGGGGATCTCATGGTAGTAGGAAGACAATAAAGAAAACCAATGTTGCTTCCACAGCCTTTCAGGGATATGCACCGTATTTGGCAAAGATCAAACAGACACTGCACTGTACAGTGCACTGTTCAGTGGTTTGCTGAACATTTTTTTATTTAAGAATATTAAGTTTTTCCACAGCTCAACATTTTACTGCTCTCCTCCTCAACACAAAGCTAAGAAGCAGAAAGGAGAATGTAAAGCAGACTCAGGTTGCTAAAACCTTTACTCTTGACTCCAGACCCTTCATTCCCATCTACCCAGCAGTGATCTGATTTGTTGACCCCAACCCTCAACATTTTTTTAAATTTTACTTCTATCAGAATCAGAAATCCTTTATTCACAGCATTTGAGGGGAGTATGATTGGGCAGGAAATAAATCCTTGCAGGAGAGATTAGGAGAGTGTTGAAGAAGACTGCTGTGCCCGAGTGGTGCTAGGAGGGTCGGGGCGAGTGCGAAGGAGACTATATTGTTCAGTTGATGTGGTTCCGCAGGGGAGGGGCGGCTTTGCGGGTGAACTTCTAAAGTTGAATTGAAAACTTGTTAAACTTTTAAGTGATGTTTTTGTTTACACTATTTTTTTTATAAATTCCAACTAATAATAAAGGGAATAATAATGAGAACAAGGTGGACATACTGTATATCAAAATAGATTTAGTGCCCACTGTTTTATCCGTTGAGGATTGATTGATGCAGAAAAATTATTATGTTTTATTTACATAGCACCAATGCCTTCTGTAGCACTGTAAATAGTACAAAACAAATAGTGGTTAGCATGTATGCACATACAATTAGGACATCCAGCAATACAAATACAATACATACATGGTTGATGTTTGGTATAAGACATCACCAATACTGGTGCATGTTCATATTATAAATTACAGCAAAATGAGAAACAATAGGAGGAGGTCTCTGGCCTTGAAAGCTTACAATCTAGAGGGTAGTGGTTTAGAGACAATAGAGAGGGAGATGCAGGGGTTGGCGGATGAGGCAATATCTGTAGCAAATTAGAGCCTTGTTTGAATAGGTGAATTTTGAGAGAATGTTTGAAGGTTTCCAGGCTTGGAGCATAAGGGAAAGGCCACGGGAGAGCATTCCAAAGGAAAGGTGATGCTTGGGAGAAGTCCTGGATGAGGAAGTGAGAGGAGGTGACTAAACTAGAGGAAAAGAGGGTCTCCTGGGAGGAGCTAAGGTTCAAGGTGGGATGGTATCTGGAGATACGTGCAGAAATGTAAAGAAGTCATGTTGTGGGACGAGAGGTGGATGAGGCAGGCAGCAGAGTTTAGTAGGTATTGAAGAGGTGCCAGTCAGTTTTTTGATAGACCACAGAGTAGGGTGTTACAATAAATAGTCAAGACAGGATTATGATTAGAGCATGCACACTCATTTTTCCCTGTGAAAGGAAGGTACAAATTCTGGAAATATTTCTGAGATGGAAGTAGCAGGATGTAGTTAATGTGTTAATATGTGGTCAAAATGAGAGTGCAAAGTTCAGAGTTACCCCCAGATAGTGAGCTTTAGGAGTTGAGGTTATTGGGTTATTTTCTACATTGATGGTCACTATGGGTGGAAGAGCAGGGAAGGAAGGTGGACACATCACAATCTCTGTTTTGTTCATGTTTAGTTTAAGGAATAGGTATGGCTGGAAATGCAGATTTCCAATTTCAAAGAAAATTTTAGTTTTCCAAAAAGTGACTTTCCAGTTCTGCATATTTCTGTGGAAATCTGATTTTTCTCTTTCCGAATTTTTTATATTTCCGAAGAATTTATTTTTTTTTGTCTAGAAAGTTAGTTAATTGTAAAAATAAAAAATAAAATAAATAAATATATTAAAAAAATAGCAGAATCCGCTATTTTTTGTGGATGGATTCTATTATGTGGAAGCTACATTTCCGAATGGCAACTGGTAAACTTCTGCATTCTCTCATTGGCCTAATACTTCTGAAATCTTCTGATTGACCGACAATTATTGCGGTAAATGGATTTCGGCAGAAAAAAATCACTGTGTCATTTTGCAATGGCAATAGTTAAAGTTACAATGCTGTAGTTTTGGGTTTCCCATAAAATAAACATGTGGGCCCATACGCAATTCACTTTTTTCTCCCAAGATTTCTCCTAGGTGATATTCTCAAACCTTGTCAATAAAATTCCATTTGAACCAATAGAAAGAAAGAAAATAAATTCAACAGTTTTGACAGTATTTTTGCATATGCTTTTTAGTACTTTTTCAATTGCAAAATTCTGAAAAATTATTTTAAACAGAAGATGAAAAATTGTCTCCTAATAGAAAACGTAAATGGACCCTGAGCAGTAGCTAGAATAAAAACATTCACTTACCTGGGGCCTCCTCCAGCCCACAGTAGGCCGCGAGGTCCCCCGGTGTCCTCCTGGCTCATGTCCGTGTTCCGCCGCCGGCTCCCATTACCGGCGACTCTTCCTGGATCTTGATGTTCGTCACCATCACACCGCCCGCTACACGTCATCACAGCGGCCAGTGTGACAGGTCTGCGCATGCGCGGTTTTCTAACTCTAAACCATGTATGCGCAGACCTGTCACGCTGGCTGCCGTGATGATGCGTAGCGGCCAGCGTGATGACGACGAGTGTCAAAATCCAGGAAGAATCGCTCGACACCCGACCCGAATGTAGCCGGAAATGGGAGCCGCAGGCGGGACACGGACAGGAGCCAGGAGGACACCGCGGGACGTTACGGCCTACTGTGGGCTGGAGTAGGCCCCAAGTAAGTGAATTTTTTTTATTCTAGCTACTGCTCAGAGTCCATAGGCAATTCACTTTTTCACCTGAGTTTTCTCCTCGTGGAAATTTTCAAACTTGTCAATAAAATGCCTTTTAAAACCACCAGAAAGCAAACAAATAATCAAAATAGTTTTGATACTACTTTTCCACCTATTTTTTGGTACTTTTTCCATTTCAAGGTGCTAAAAAGTTATTAAAAATCGAAGATGAAAATGTATCTCTTATGCGAAAATTCTGGTGAAAAAGTGAATTGCATATGACCTAAAGTGAATTGACCAGGTGCTATGTGGTGTCTTAGGCTACAGGGTCATATGCAATTGACTTTTTCACCAGAGTTTTCTCCCAGGTGATATTTTTGCACCTAAAATGGCTTTTAAACCACCAGGAAGCAAACAAAAACTCAAAATAATTTTGATTGTACTTTTCACCTAGTTTGTGGTACTTTTTCCATGGCAAAGTGCTAAAAAGTTATTTTAAATTGAAGATGAAAAAAATATCTCCTAGCCTAGGAGAAAACTCAGGAGAAAAAGTGAATTGCATATGGGCCACAGTGTCTGACTAAAGATTGGTAAAGTTGCACCTTTTAATCTCTGGCTTCTAATTTTACCATAACGTATGGCGACTATGTAGCATGCATTTCACAATTTACATGAGGTAATGAAGACATGCTAGAGAGTAACATGCTTTATGCAACATTCCTCCTTGCATTACTTAGATAACTCAGGTTGCGCATAAGCAATTGTAAAAATTGTTGTGTGCATCCTGCATATGGCAGTTTTACCAATCTTTAGTGAATATCACCCAAAGTTAGAGTGCAGAAGCAATAGGATAAAGTTTCAGAGACTGGGTACAATAGTCTAGGGATCAGGGTGATTAGGTGAAACTTGTGGTAAGAAGCATGAAGACCATCTTGCACTGCATCTTCCACTCATCAGTAGGTTTAGCAGTAAGTAAAAAGCAACGCAGGGTACACCAGCACTTTCTTTTCAATAGTTTTAATGTCTGGTTACTGCAGACACATGTAAAATTCTAAATATACAATTACTGTCTCTTCGGTGCATTTCACATCCTTTTTTTTGCATACATTCGTTTGTTAAACCATCATGAGCGTCAATGTAGATTGCCCTTTCTTTAGGATGTCTAGCATTTGTATATATGTTAATCTGAAGATTAAAGAATTATCCCATATTAGGCCCACTGACGTCATCAGGTAGCTTTGACTAGGGGGATAAACTATAAATGAGTTCACACCTTGCTGTCTTCTCCTATACTTCTGTAAGATGCTTTGTTTTGCCAATATTATTCACTTTCATGTCATAAATTATTAAACATTTTCAGTGCTTGGCTTTGAAGAAGATAAGGGCTAAGCCTTAAGCCTACCAAAAAAATAAAAAAATGGGTATGAGCAGTGCTGTCGGTCCATCTACTGTTCAAGTTTTTCTCATCATCATATTTGTTGAGATCTTTGTGGGAATTTTAACCAATGTCTTCATTGTGCTGGTCAATTTTCGAGACTGGTTGAGAGGTCAGAAACCAAACTCTAGTGACCAGCTGGTGGTTTCTCTTGCTTGCTCAAACACATGCTTCTCTTCGATGAATGCTGCCACCATCCTAATCATGTCATATTTTACTAGCCTTGTTGTTCTTGAGTACATTTTTTTGCTTATCTATTTTGCAATGTCGTATGCCATTTTTTCCAGTTCCTGGCTCTCTGCTTGGTTGTGTCTATTCTTCTGTGTGAAAATAATTAACTTTAAAGGGGGATGCCTTGGCTGGGTGAAGACGAAAATCACATTCCTGGTTCCTTGGTTGATTTTCGTGTCCCAAATGTTAGCCTTGGCCAGCTGTCTCCCTTTAATATGGTCTATTGACAAAGTGTATGCCCCAAATTCCACATTATCTGATACTGGAACCAATAAGACTTCAAAGGTTGTTGGGTATAAAATTGGGGCTTTCTACAATTTATTTTCCCTCCTGTTTAACTGTTGTGTTCCATTCCTGATTGTGATGGCTACAACTGGTCGGATAATTGCATCGCTGTGTTTACACACCCGTCACATGAAACAAACCATGGAAGATGCTCGAGGACCAAGCCTGAAGGCTCATCAAGCAGCTGCTAGAACAATGTCATCACTTCTTTTACTTTACCTGCTCTTCTATGTTGTGGAATTGGCTATTGGGTTATTTTCTCAGAGTAGCCCATTGTACTGGGTTTCTTTTATGCTTATTTTATCTTTCCCAACTCTGCAATCCATTATACTGATCAACGGGAACACTAAGCTGAGACAGCTTTGTTCACGCATGATGACCTGTAAACAGAAGCAGTGACATCATGTTTTCACTAAGTCTTACAAAAGTTGGTGCAATGCATAATAAAACATCTACTGAATTATTTGTGCATCTTATAGTTTATCCTTTCTTCAAACTTTTGAGGTCTTGAGTTATAAATCAGCCTTTGAGCACTATTGAGCCATGTTCACAGTGGTGCGTTGCGTTGCAGTATAATGGTCACTTTGTAACACGGCTTAATGCACTGCAATGCACCACATGTCCAACGTTTCCAGTTTTGCGGCGCATTGTGGCATAATGGGTTGCAGCATCATAACACACTTCATGTAGTGCACAGAAAGCGAACAAACCTCCTTCTCTGGGAAAAAACGATATCACAATCGCCCAGCCGGTGCTCAGTATCAAGCAGGTCCACCACTCCTGCACATCCAATAGCAGAACATCAAGAAAGACACGGCACTCAGAAGCTGTATGCAGCAACAAGCTGTATTGGAGCAAGCGATAACACTACATGTTTCGGGCGGAGCCCTTCATCAGGTGTGAAGGGCTCCGCCCGAAACATGTAGTGTTATCGCTTGCTCCAATACAGCTTGTTGCTGCATACAGCTTCTGAGTGCTGTGTCTTTCTTGATGTTCATGTAGTGCACTAATTGTGCTCTTAGAGTAGTTAAGCATACTTTTCATTGACTTTAGGCTGCACTGTACCTGATGCAATGCAAGCATGATGTGTTTCGATGTCCCGTGACGACACTGGCTTGATCCCTGCTGTCATAGGGAATGCAACGCAATGGCCACAGTGGATTTAGAGAAGGTTGAAAGCTGTACATTGCTTACTTTTACTTACCCTGGTTTTTTGTGTGTGTTTTTTTAATTATTAGCATATTAGATAAACATACAATAGAACTTTGGTCATGTTTAGAATACACAGGCATATATCAAAAATATCTTGTAAAAAAAAAGGTCCTCAGACAATCATAAATATTATTATCTGCATAACAAGAGGCTTAGTTATTGTATGTTAATATGTACAAACGTAGTACATCCAGCTGCCGAATATTATGCAAAGAACAATTAGGAATAACTTATATGTAGTCACATCCATAAGTAGACGTATCGTAAGAGCTATACATGTGATTCACTTTGAGCAGTTAGGGGAGAACTTTTTTGTGGGCAGTTTCTTATGTGTACACCAAATCAATGAGTGGTAGACCAACATTAACACTTTTCACCTAGTCATCTAATTGAGGAGATGATGATGCCAGCTACGTAAGAGTGATATTTCTATGAGTTAAGAACAGGGTCTTCCTGAGGAAGGTACTCTCGAATGTTGTGAAACTTTTCTCTTCAAAAATGCCTAGGAGTCAATGCTTGGGATGGCAATCCAGAGGTTGGTTCAGAATTTCAGACAACAATTGGACAACCTGTCCTCAGAAACTAGCCACCGAAGGGCAAGCCCATATAAGATGCCAGAAATCTGCATCTACAGTAGAGCATTTTGAACAGGAGGTATCAGAGATACGCTTCATCCTGGCCAAACGCCTGGGGGTTAAGCATGCTTGCCTAAGAGTATAGAACTGTATTAATTTACCATTTGCAAATACAGAAGCTAAATGATGGGAGTCTAGGGCATCTTCCCATTTTTACTCATCCATGTCCATGTGTTCATTAGGCCATTTAGCTTTTAACCGGTCTGTATCAGCAGAGGTTTTGGCTGTGATAAGATAGGAATATAACAAGGAGATGTCCCCCCAAACCCTGAGTCCTCAGAATACCTTACTTTCCCTGTTTAAAGAAATATTCTATATGACATTCAAGGGGGCCTGAACTCTTGTACAGGACAGAAGCAAAACATAGAGAAATGTACCCTGTTTGTAGTTAGTTGTGGCAATTGGTAGGATGGAGGCACCCAATGTGTGGTCTATTTTAATATTTTAAAAGATAAATTAAGAATATATAAAAAGAGAGGTAATTGCTTACCTCTCCAGAAGATATAAACACCAGTTCCACTGGAAAAAAGTTTTTATTAAAAAAGCAATCTGACAACGCATTTCACGGGTCATGGCCCGCTTCCTCAGGTCAATATAATGCCATAGATGCGCCTAGCCTACACTCTATCCCCTATGCTATCCCATGCTATCAAGGCATTTTTTATATATTTTTTATTTATATTTTAAAATACTAAAATAGAACACACATTGGGCGCCTCCATCCTACCCATTACCAGTCAGATCTCCTTTGGAGGTAATAGCTTTGCAGTTCTTCTGAAAAGTCTATCGTACTACAGGAGAGCGACCGTCCAGTATCCTGGAGTCCGAGTGAGGACAGCTTAATTCCCTGCAGGCCTATATGGTGGTTGCAGGAACTGCACCCCACCTTTGTGAGTATATCTATATAAATGTATCCTCCCTATACCTGACAATACTGCCCCATTGGGCTCCCGGTCTCTCCCTAATTCTCACCTAGGTATTTTTGGCCCCTACAAGAATCACCAAAGAAGTTGGTTGTGATTATTCATCTGTGAATAATCACAACTGTAATTTGATCTCTCAGCTGCGTCAGCTAAGCTAAGTTGTAAGCACAGTATGTTAACCCTATGTCTGCCTCCATGAAAGCAGGAAGTATACACACTGTAGATGTATTGCAGGATTGGTATCAGCTGTAACAAAGAAATGTTTTCACTTAAAGGTTATTATGCTATTATGCTATTGCTTATTGCAACTGATTTGCCAACTGACTTTTAGTTTTGTTTATAATCACCATTCACTTAAACTAGCTTTTTTTTCTGGCCAGTAAAGTTAGTATGTCATGCACCTCAGATTAAAATACATTTTAGAAGCTGATTCTACACCATTTCATTTGCTAGGAAAAAATAAGCAAATTCCTCTAGGAAGAGACAATTGCTCCTTGAGATGCCTCTACTGTCTTTCTGACTAGTTTGACACCTATTGAATGTCTGAATACAGTTTTGAGGGGCTGTTACCCTCACTCCATGTTACATTCGAGCTCTCCAATAATTCCTCCTTCACACCTGGAAGGTAAAAGTATTAGAGATCTGGAACATGACATGGAGCACAGCAGTAAGAGGCAGTGGCAATGGAGAGTTAACATCCCCTGCTGTGGTGCACATGTAGGAATATTTAGGTTTTTATTTGAAGAATTCAGAACTAAGTCCTGAACTCAAACTATTTGAACTCATGAACACTAGGAAATACTTTGTCCTACTGCATAGGCAGACACCAGAATATCTGCAGGCATCCTGCAGCTCACAGCACTGCTCCCTTTCTTTCCCTGCTACAGCTGACTTTGGATGTAGCAGCAGCGTGTGTACAGAGCAGGGAGCAGCAGCATGTGTACAGAGTGCGGAGCAGCTCTGGGGAACTTAACAAAGACAGGTATGAGCACAGCCCTGTGCCCTGCTGTGGGAATGCTTCACTTTCCCCTGTATTAGCAATGTCGGCTGTCCTCATTATTATCTGTATCCAAACTGCTCCTGATCGATCCCGTTGTTGATTGGTTAGATGGGAAATTGCATTATGTGTACCCAGCACAATGTCCTACCATATTATTATATTGTATTGTGCGTGGCTGAGGGAGACCTTTCAGGAATCCCCACCCCTAGAAAATCCGTGGTTTCTCCCTACACTGAGCCCCTATATGGATCAGATGATATGAATCTAAAGAGCTGTAGCTGCAGTCCTAGCCATAAAGAGTTAACCTCTCAGCAGTAGAGGAAAGCAGTATGTGGAGATAGGTTAGTTGTGAATCAACAACTGCTGATCCGCCAGCTGCAACAATGTTATTATTTAGTATTTATATAACATCATCATCTTCCGCAGTGCCTTACAGAGTGCATAGTCTTGTCACTAACTGTCCCTCAAAGGAGCTCACAATATAATCCCTAGGATAGTCTTATGTCCATTGTAGTCTAAGGCAAATTTAGGGGGAAGCCAATTAAATTATCTGTATGTTTTTGGAATGTGATCAGTGGCTCAGCTAGAGATCATGGGGACCCATAGCAACATTTTCATGGGGCCCTCAGATGAAAGCCCTCTTACGCAAAGTGACCTGCCCCTACCCTATGAATATGAGTTAATTGGGCAATGTACATTATCATGCAATCGACCCTGTGATAGTTTATGGGCTCTGAGACAAAGTCAGAGGGTGGAGAAACACAAAAAAGTTAATCGTGAACACATTAAGTACCTCCTGGGCCCCCTCTGCTCCAGGGCCCCATAGCAGCTGCTATGGCTGCTATGGCTATTCCTACGCCCCTTAATGTGGGAGTAAACCGGTGTGCCTGGAGGAAATCCACACAGACATGGAAATAACATACACATTCCTTGCAGATAGTGGCTTGGATGGGATTTTGCTGTTCTTGTATTATTCAGCATTGTGATTTGCCCGTGAATTGATGAGTGTTATCAGATGTTGCTCATCAGTCAGTTATTATTATTAGTGTGATATAACCTATAAACTTTAAGTTGTAAAAGGCAGAAAACTCATGTTGTACCCAGTAGTAAGCCTTCACCTTTGCTGTAATTTATACTGTACAATATCTAGAAGGAATGGATTTGTTCACCAGGATCTTTATTATGTATTATATATGTTCACAATAAAATCTGTAGGAATCTTTTTGTGAAGTGTGGCAATCTGATTTCACCTCACCGCTTTAACACCACAATTATAAAAGGGTCATGATATTGGCAATTGCTATCAGATCCCCAGGACTCTGATTAATCTGAATTAGTGATCTGTAGCTCCAATGACTTGCATGGTGTAATGTAAGCATTCTCAAAAGGGAGTAGTTCTTTATTCATGAGACTGTTAGGAGACTGCAATAAAATTAAAAACAATGATGCATGAGCCAGCCTGGGGCCCTGGGAACTCTCACTGCCCGGGGCCCCAGAACCAGCATCTAACACCATATGTGAGCACAGCCAAAACCTTGGAGCTGCCACCTCCAAGGCCTGTTTCCTACTGCTCTAAAACTTACCAAACACACAATTGGAGAAACTCACTCCCAAACAGTTCTCTGCTGCTTTATAAAGCCTGCAGGCTGCTTATAAGCCAATGAGAAATGCACACATATAATACACCTAGCTTGCAGTGATTATTCAAGCAGAAGCGGAGCAAGTCAGCCAGTCAGTAGGAGAGGGCTTCAGTTGCATATAGACAATGGCTATATGACCAGCAGGGGGCACCAGCGTGCAGGATTTTATTGTAGTATCCCATGCAGTTTAGTTAGGAGGGGGGCAGATGAGAGGGAATATCCTGCACGCTGGTGCCCCCTGCTGGTCATATAGCCATTGTCTATATGCAACTGAAGCCCTCTCCTACTGACTGGCTGACTTGCTCAGCTTCTGCTTGATTAATCGCTGCAAGCTAGGTGTATTATATGTGTGCATTTCTCATCGGCTTGTAAGCAGCCTGCAGGCTTTATAAAGCAGCAGAGAACTGTTTGGGAGTGAGTTTCTCCAATTGTGTGTTTGGTAAGTTTTAGAGCAGTAGGAAACAGGCCTTGGAGGTGGCAGCTCCAAGGTTTTGGCTGTGCTCACATATGGCGTTAGATGCTGGTTCTGGGGCCCCGGGCAGTGAGAGTTTCCGGGGCCCCAGGCTGGCTCATGCACCATTGTTTTTAATTTTTTTGTAGTATCCCATGCAGTTTAGTTAGGAGGGGGGCAGATGAGAGGGAATATCCTGCATGCTGGTGCCCCCTGCTGGTCATATAGCCATTGTCTATATGCAACTGAAGCCCTCTCCTACTGACTGGCTGACTTGCTCAGCTTCTGCTTGATTAATCACTGCAAGCTAGGTGTATTATATGTGTGCATTTCTCATTGGCTTATAAGCAGCCTGCAGGCTTTATAAAGCAGCAGAGAACTGTTTGGGAGTGAGTTTCTCCAATTGTGGGTTTGGTAAGTTTTAGAGCAGTAGGAAACAGGCCTTGGAGGTGGCAGATCCAAGGTTTTGGCTGCGCTCACATATGGTGTTAGATGCTGGTTCTGGGGCCCCGGGCAGTGAGAGTTCCCAGGGCCCCAGGCTGGCTCATGCACCATTGTTTTTAATTTTATTGTAGTATCCCATGCAGTTTAGTTAGGAGGGGGGCAGATGAGAGGGAATTTCCTGCACGCTGGTGCCCCCTGCTGGTCATATAGCCATTGTCTATATGCAACTGAAGCCCTCTCCTACTGACTGACTGACTTGCTCAGCTTCAGCTTGATTAATCACTGCAAGCTAGGTGTATTATATGTGTGCATTTCTCATTGGCTTATAAGCAGCCTGCAGGCTTTATAAAGCAGCAGAGAACTGTTTGGGAGTGAGTTTCTCCAATTGTGTGTTTGACTGTTAGGAGACTGGACTGGCAAAATTAAACAAAACTTTAGATCACTGCCCGTAGACACAGTACTCCTATGTTAGTATACACAAACAAATTAACGTATATACAAACAAATTAACCATTTAGCAGCTAGTTTATTAAGGCCCGGTTCATATTAGCGTTCCAGGTCCGGCTTCCCCGGACCCGGAACGCTCCGTACACAGCGGATGGTGAATGGATACATTGTTAATCAATGTATCCATTCACACTCGTGCGACCGTCCGGATCCGGATCCGATCCGGGAACGCTCCGGGACGATCCGGCTTTTTTCCAACATGCTCCTTTTTTGCCGCCCGTCCCCGTGCAGCTGCGGACCCGGGCCGGATCCTGACCCGGACATGCGGCCATGCTGTGCAATGAGAAACGGATGTTTCTCATCACACTGGCAATAGGACCGGATGCTTTCAGCACCAGTCCTATGCCACTTGGGGGGCCCGGACTACACGCCGGTATCCCCCATGCTTGCGGTGCCTTTCTGGCACTGCAATGTATCTAGTTCCGACTACTTTATTGTAGCCGGAACTGATACATTCTGTATCCGAAACTGGTGGCAACTTGTGGTGCTGTAATGAGTATTTATGGGCACTTGTCACTAGGGGGCAGTGTGAGACAATAACAGAGGACTTCTGCTTTCAGTTTCTATATTTTCTGCTAGGGAGAGAGATCAAAGCATTCCAAGAATTTACAGCATAATGAGTTCTGCTGACTGAGGTCAAAAGCAGTGCACTTATCTCGAACAAGATCTATTAAAGCTGCTTTTTGGGTTAAAGCAAAATATCGAGAAAAAAGTACAAGTTAGATACTTATCTCAGTTGAGGGAATTCCTATGTCCTCCTCAACCACACCGCTGCTAGCCAGGATCCTTTTCCTCATTGTGGTCATGGTCCTGGCCATGTGTGAGTATGGCTGCACTGAGCATGCACAAGCACAATCTGTATATGGGCAATAGCACAAAGCCACTCCACGCATGGCACACGGTGGAGAAAGCCATGCAAGAGCAGCTTTATGCTACTGCACAGCATTAAGGCTGCGCTCATATATGGGGATGAGGAGGATGGGGAGGCCTCAGAACTATCCGGAGGCTTCCCTCTACTGAGGTAAGGTACTGAGGTAAGTTTGTGTTTTCTCCTTATAGGTTCACTTGGAAAAAGAGACACCCTATGGAAAAAGGACAAGGGGGGGGGGGGGGGGGCATTACAAAAGATCCTGAGAGGGGCAATACCAAAGATATAGCTTCAAAGTGCTTCAATATACTACACAAGGGGTATGCAAACTTTTTTAGATCAGGCCATATTCCTCTAGAATACTGCCCACAGCTTGTCTGTGTCTCTCTCCCTCCTTTCCTCAATCTCCATGGTGACAGCGGCGTCATGTAACACGTTGGCACGGACTGACAAGTCACATGGCACCACCGTTGCCATAGAGATTGACGCAGGAGAGTGCTGAAGGGAGAAGGGGAGAGGAACAGATCTCCGCCCTCTATTGCCGGGCCCCCTTCACAGCTTTAGCAGGCCAAATTTGGTCCACGGGCCACAGTTTGCCCAGGCCTGTACTACACATTTAGGCAAATTTCAGTGCTAATGACAGGCGGATGTTACAGACATGAAATAAGAAACCAGCATGACTCAAATTGCTCTTAACTTATCAGTGTATTGAAATATCTTATCAAATACACCTCATTTATTCAACAAGCCACACCTTATTGCACCATCCCCACCTAAGATGCATGACCCTAAGAATGCACTGACCCCATTCATTAATTCAAGCCCTGGCCTGGATCATTGCTGCCACTAAGCATCACAATATTGACATAAGCATCATTATTGAGACACTTCAACAACAAAAACAAAAGACCGAGAGCCCAAATTGTGCAGAATGTACAGATAATTGGATTAATAATTTGATTAATGGTTATACTCACAAGCACGGGTTGCCCCTAGGCAACCACTCCATATGCCAGTGGGGAGAATTAGAACCTGACCCCACTCAGGTATAAGATGTCGCTCTCTGTAGAAGGAAAATAGGAAGAATCCTTGCCACCATAGGTGGATCACTTTGTTATTAGGATGCGGATCAGAGGCGCCAAAAAGAGTAAAAAATGTAAACAATTTAAAAATGGGGGGAGATTAAATCCCAACTCACCACCCATAAAACCAAGAACCAGCATAAGACTCAAAGTTCAATAAGAACAAGAACGATTTATTGGTACTCCCAGGTGCTACGCGTTTCACGGGAATTATCCCGCTTCCTCAGGCATTCAAGCAGGAGTACAAGCTATTAGGGGTCTGGTATGCACTTAGGCGCTAAGTGCATACCAGACCCCTAATAGCTTGTACTCCTGCTTGAATGCCTGAGGAAGCGGGATAATTCCCGTGAAACGCGTATCATTATTGAGAGTCATTCTATCCTCCAAATACCAATCAGTAGACAAGATTATGGTTAAATAACTTTGCTCTCTTGTTTCATTTTCTTATCCAAATCAGAATCATTTATTTCGCCAAGCATAACAATGTCATGCCCGTAATTGGGTTTGGCACAATACATAGCTCAAGAGGAAGACGTGGATACTGATAATGGTGAACAAACATGCAATAGTCGACAAGCGGAGGAACAACAATCAAGTAGAGGAGCATCAACCATCAATTACATTAACATCAATTACATTGTACATAACAGATCATCCCGTATACTATTCCAGTCTAAAATAGGGACAGAGTTAGCCATTTGGTTTAATTGATTGATTGGTCATTTCACTTTGGTGGTGTGGGGGCACAGATGGGAGAATGTGGAGGGAGTTCAAGAGACTGACAGCTGAGGGGAATAATGAGTTCATGTGTCTAGCGGTCCTTGTGGGGATGACCCTTAGCCTCTGACCCAATGGAAGCAACCTGAAGTAGTGGTTACCTGGGTGGGACGGGTCATTTGCAATCCTCGGTGCCCTAGTATGCAACCTTGCATTGAATATGTGGGCAAGTGAGGGGAGGGGTCTACCAATGATCCTCTCTGCCGACCTGATGACCCTCTGTAGTTTGTGCTTGTTACTGGCAGTGGCACCAGCATGCAGGCCAAAATTGAAGAGCAGAGGATCGATTCAATGGTGGTGGAGTAGAAGCTTGTTAGAAATTCTCTTGGGCCATGCCGAACTTCCTCAGTTGGCAAAGTAAGTAAAGTCTCTGTAGGGCTTTCCGCTGGATGCTGGAGATGTTAGCCTTCCATCTGAGGTCGTTGGAGATGGAAGTGCCCAGAAGACGGGCACACGGTACTCTTGCTACCTCCATGCCGTCAATGCAGATGGGAGGTGGAGTGGAAGCAGCCTTCCTGAAGTCTATGATCAGCTCGACTGTTTTTGCCGTGTTTAGCACCAGACTGTTCTCCTTACACCAATGGCAGGTTCTGCTGGCAGTACTCCTGAACATTATCATTGGTGACCAGGCCGACAATGGTGATGTCATCAGCAAACTTGATGACCTTAACAGCAGTGATGCTCATCCGGATTCCGGATATCCAGGTAGCCCGGATATCCAAACTTTTTTCAGCTATCCGACCTCTGATCCAGGTACCTGGGCAAATCCGGATAGCTATCTGCAGATAGTTGGCTGGCAATCCGGATATCCATGGATATCCGACGGATATCCGAATATTGAGATACTGTATCTAAGTAGATGACATCCAGGATGTCATTGAGCCAATCAGAGGGCTCCCAGCATAGGCCCTAGCAACCAATCACAGAGGGGGACCCTGGCCATCCCCTCCTGACCTCATTGAGCCAATCAGAGGGCTCCCAGCCTAAGCCCTAGCACCCAATCACAGAAGGGAACCCTGGCCAGCCCCCCTGAGGGGTGCCATGATGAGAAATCTTGTCCTTGCCTGTGTGACTGCTCACTGAGAGACATGCTCCAGTGCTGCTGCCTGGCCTAGCAAGTGCTGTATACAGTGATAAACCTAAAGCTTTTCAGTGATTAACACCTTCACTACACTATTGTTCTATTGTTCTACATTATTGGGTAGCTAGCAGGCATGCTCGAATGTACCCAAATTCGATTTGAGTGCATTCGAATTCGGGTCTGGGTCAAATTCGGAATCGCCTGATTCGAATGGACTCGAATTCGATTCAGGTGCATTCATTCGGATCAGGGTCAGGGGAAATTCAGCCGTGAATTCGTGATTCAAAACCCACCGAATTTAAGGGTTAACTGCAAAGCCCCCTTAAATGCAGAATCACCAAATTTGCAGGTTATGTAAAGAAGAAAAGTGGGAGCAAGGGGACAATTTTTTTTTTCATAAAGACCTTATACTTTTTTGAGAAAATCGATTTTAAAAGTTCAAAGAAAAAAAATGATACATTTAAATGCCGGTCAATGACAGATCGTGGGAAACATTTCCCAGCAGTTAATAGCAAAGGCCACTTACATCCAAGCAACACCAAATTTGCAGGTTATGTTAAAAAGATAGTGGGAAACAATATTTTAAAAAAAATTAAAAATGTTTATTTTTGGGGATGTTCTGAGTGTGGGAAATCTGAAAAAAAATGATGTGGGGTCCCCCCTCCGGAGCGTCTGTAACCCCTTGTCCCCCATGCAGGCTGGGATAGCCAGAATGCGGAGCCCCGGCCGACTGGGGCTTCGCACCCTGAGCTATACCAGCCCACATGGTTCATGGTATGGGGGGGGGGCTCTGGGAGGAAGGGGCAGCCAAGCCTCCCTCTCCCCCCAGAGCCCTTGTCCAATCCAGCTTACATACCTTGGCTGGGCATTGAACCCAGGTCTGAGTGCGTGGTAGGTAGCTCATTTCACCACTATACCACCAGCCAAGGTATGTAAGCTGGCTTTTGAAATACTACAATTCCCTGGAAGACAAGGTTCTATTCCTGGCCAATGTGAGTTAGCTTTTGACATACTGCAAATCATTAAGCAATTTTCTGTTGGATATATCATAATGGTACATGCTAGGCTGGCTTCAGCATGTAGTGTTGCTGGTGGTATAGTGGGGAAGTGAGCTACCTACCACGCACTCAGACCTGGGTTCAATTCCAAGCCAAGGCATGAAAGCTGGCTTTTGAAATACTAAAATTCCCTGGAAGACAAGACCCTCCTCCCCCCGGGAGGAGGGAGGGAGGAATAACAATCAGCTAGGAACAAACCTACAAGAGCCTACCTAAACTCTCCCTAGCAGAGTCTGTCAGCAGCTGTCCCTTAACTAATTACTGTAGGCAGACGAGTGAGTAAAACAACAGGAGAACCTTACCTTTTATAAGGGGGGCTCCAGGAGTGAGTGCAGTCTGATTGGTGACAATGCGCCTGCTGACTGTGATGTCAGGGGTCAAAGTTCTGCTCAATGGAGCATTATGGGGGCTAATCGAACTTCCATAAAAGTTTGCCTTCACCGGCGAACGCAAACCACCTAACGTTTGCCTGGAATCGTTCGCGGGTGAACCGTTCGGGCCATCTCTAGACCCCAGATGCCCACCCCCCTCCCAGGAGAAATGAGGCTTACCCATTTCAACAAAGGGTTAAATGAAACAAAAACACAACGACGAGAAAAGTATTTTAATAATCTTAATTAACCAGAAATACTTACCTGTACCTTTAAAAAAATGTTCCCACGACAATAATATCCTCGGTAATGATCCAACTTACAAAGTATCCTCTATCTTGCGTTCTTCAATTATGTTGATTGAAGATCTCCCACGGCAATTAGCAATACTATACCTTACAATGCATCCTGCGTGCGGATGCATAGCACCGGCTCTCGCTGTCCTCCCCGCCTCCTCATCTGTCATCCTCACCTAGCCTAGCACCTGGTGCACCCATGGGTGCACCGGGTGCCACCCTAGGTGAGGCTAACAGGTGCAGGCAGGTGGGGAGAGATCGCGGGAGCCGGTGCTATGCGTCCACACAGGACGCATTCTAAGGTATAGTAACCGGTTCATAAATAAGTCGGTTCTTTTTATATTGAATCAAATGAATCGATTCAGAGCCTGCTTATTTGATTCAATACAAAAATAACCGGCTCTTTTATGAGCCGGTTACTATACCTTAGAATGCGTCCTGTGCGGACGCATAGCACCGGCTCCAGCAATCTCTCCCCACCTGCCTGCACCTGTCACCCTCACCTAGGCTGGCACCCGGTGCACCCATGGGGGTGCCAGGCTAGGTGAGGGTGACAGGTGAGGAGGCGGGGAGGACAGCGGGAGCCGGTGCTATACGTCTGCACGTAGGATGCATTGTAAGCTATAGTATTGCTAATTGCCGTTGGAGATTTTCAATCAAGGTTATTGAAGAACGTAAAATAGAGGATACTGTATACGTTGGATCATTTACCGAGGATATTGCAGTGGGAACATTTTTTTAAAGGTACAGGTAAGTATTTCTGGTTAATTAAGATTATTAAAATACTTTTCTCGTCGCTGTATTTTTGTTTCATTTAACTCTTTGTGGAAATGGGTAAGGGGTACTTTGTACCCCTATACTCGTTTCTCCTGGGAGGGGGGTGAGCACCCGGGGCTCCGCATTCTGGCTGTCACCGCCTGTATGGGGACAAGGAGTTACAGAGGCTCGGGAGAGGGGACCCCATGTCATTTTTTTTCAGATTTCCCACACTCAGCACATAAAAAAGGCCACCAGTATGAAAAAAGTTGAATCCCATTTCATAATCCAGATCCATGGAGGACGCCATCCACGCCCTCCCGTTCATTCTGCCATGGCACCCGCAGTAATGCCGACCCCGGTCGGGTCCCGACTCCTCCGAACGGGTCGGGTTCTCATTCCTCCCTCAATATGGCTGCCACAGATTGCCACGTCTGCATAGACGCGAATGCGGCTGCGCAGCTCTAGGACCTCCTTCTGCCGCGTCATCAATATGTGTGCATACATCGGACGCATCAGGAGGAGGCCCTAGAGCTGCGCAGCCACAATTGCATCTATGCAGAATGCACAGCCTCTGCAATCTGTGGCGGCCATATTGAGTGGGGAATGAGAACAAGACCCGTTCGGAGGGGTCGGGACCCGACCGGGCCAGTATTACTGCGGGAGCCATGGCGGAATGAACGGGAGGGTGTGGATGGCGTCCTCCATGGATCTGGATTATGAAAAGGTATTTAACTTTTTTCACATTTGTGGCCTCGGAAGTCCTTTAAATCCACGAAAAAAGTCCTTTAATAATCTTAATTAACCAGAAATACTTACCTGCACCTTTAAAAAAATGTTCCCACTGCAATATCCTCGGTAATGATCCAACGTATACAGTATCCTCCAATCTTGCAATCAACAATTAAGTTGATTGAAGATCTCCAACGGAAATTACCTATACTATACCTTAAAATGCATCCTGCCGACGTATAGCGCCGGCTCCCGCTGCCCTCTCCGCCTCCTCACCTGTCACCCTCACAGCAGGAGCCAGCGCTATACGTCTGCACAGCCCCGCATTATAAGCTATAGTAACTGGCTCATCAATGAGCCGGTTCTTTTTGTATTGAATCGAATGAATCTGCTCTGAACCATTCATTAGTTTCAATACAAAAAGAACCGGCTCATTGATGAGCCAGTTACTATACCTTACAATGCGTTCTGTGCGGACGTATAGCGCCGGCTCCTGCGGTCTCTCCCCACCTGCCTGCACCTGTCACCCTCACCTAGGCTGGCACCCATGGGTGCACCGGGTGCCAGCCTAGGTGAGGGTGACAGGTGAGGAGGCGGGGAGGACAGCGGGAGCCGGCACTATATGTCAGCAGGATGCATTGTAAGGTATAGTATAGGTAATTGCTGTGGGAGATCTTCAATCAACTTAATCGAAGATCGCAAGATTGGATGATACTGTATACGTTGGATCATTACCGAGGATATGGGCGTGGGAACATTTTTTTAAAGGTACAGGTAAGTATTTTTGGTTAATTAAGATTATTAAAGGACTTTTTTCGTGTTTGTGTTTTTATTTCATTTAACCTTTTGTGGAAATGGGTAAGGGGTACTTTGTACCCCTATATTCATTTCTCCTGGGAGGGGGGTGGGCATCTGGGGTCCCCTTCTTAAAGGGGACTCCCAGATGCCACCATGAACCCCCCCGGGAGTCGTCGCCCCCACCTCCTACTGGGGCACCCGAGGTGGGAAAGAGCCCCTTCTCCATGGATTGTCCATGGATTGGACAAGGGCTCCGGGGGGAGGGGGAGGCTTGGCCACCCCTCCCCCCCCCCCGGAGCCCCCATACCATGGACCATGTGGGCTGGTATAGTCAGAGTGCAAGGCCCCAGTCGGTCTGGGGCTCCGCTTCTGGCTATCCCAGCCTGCATGGGAGAAAAGGGGTTACAGAGGCTCGGGAGGGGGGACCTCACACCATTTTTTTCAGATTTCCCACACTCAGAACATTCCCCAAAAATAAAAATGTTTAATTTTTTCTTTTTTTAAATATTGTTTCCCGTTATCTTTTTAACATATCCTGCAAATTTGGTATTGCTAGGATGTAAGGGGCCTTTGCTATTAACCTTCCTGGCGGTAAGCCCGAGCTGAGCTCGGGCTATGCCGCCGGAAGGCACCGCTCAGGCCCCGCTGGGCCGATTTGCATATTTTTTTTTTCCTGCACGCAGCTAGCACTTTGCTAGCTGCGTGCAGTGCCCGATCGGCGCCGCTACCCGCCGATCCGCCGCTATCCGTCGCGCCGCAGCCGCCCCCCCCCCCAGACCCCGTGCGCTGCCTGGCCAATCAGTGCCAGGCAGCTCTATGGGGTGGATCGGAATCCCCTATGACGTCACGACGTCGTTGACGTCGGTGACGTCATCCCGTGGTGACGGGGGAAGCCCTCCAGGAGATCCCGTTCTTTGAACGGGATCTCCTGATCGCTGATCGCCGGCGGCGATCGGAGGGGCTGGGGGGATGCCGCTGAGCAGCGGCTATCATGTAGCAAGACTTTGTCTCGCTACATGAAAAAAAAATAAAAAAATAAAAAAAAAAGATTTGCTGCCCCCTGGCGATTTTTTAGCAAACCGCCAGGAGGGTTAACTGCTGAGAAATATTTCCCACGATCTGTCATTGACCAGCATTTAAATGTATCGTTTTTTTCTTTGAACATTTAAAACCAATTTTCTCAAAAAGTATATGGTCTTTTTGAAAAAAAAATTCTCTTTGCTCCCACTTTTCTTCTTAACATAACCTGCAAATTTGGATATTCTGGCATTTAAGGGGGCTTTGCAATTAACCCTTAAATTCGGCAGGTTTTGAATCACGAATTCGCGATCACGGCCGAATTTTCCCCTGACCCGGATCCGAATGAATGCCCCCGAATCGAATTCTAGTCCATTCGAACCAGGCGAATCCAAATTTGACCCATACCCGAATTCGAATGTACTCGAATCGAATTTGGGTACATTCGAGCATCACTGGTGGCTACACAGACGGACACAGGAGCAATGAACAATTGTGCAAGATTGCCCAGAGCAAGTGCAGCTCTGGGTCGTCTATCAGGCTAGATACTATGTGATACAATACACAGCAGATGTAGTTGGTAACAGGCTTGGGTCATACACGATAGATCAGATGGCAGTGGTACAGTGGACTAGGCGCAATCGGAGTTGGTAACAGGCTAAGGTCATAAACGTTAATCCAGAAAAATAACAAATGGCTCAACTAACGGATAAATATATATTCACAGATCTGCATATATATTTATCAAGAAACTAGCTAAAGCGCAAGTAATAACAATTGACAAGTCAAACAACAGACAGACAGAATGCTTGCAAGACTAAACGCTGCCCTAGCAATAGCAAGCTTTCATACAGATACAAGACAGGACTACAGATTGGAGCGTAACTAATAGCAACCATAGCTTATAGTTACATCCTCAGAAGCAGAGCAAGCAGGTTAACTACTAGTCACCAGCAAGCATCCACACAGGCAAGCACAAGACTACAGGAAGGAGCGTAACTAATGGCAACCGCTGCCTTAGTTACCTCCTCAAGAACAAGGCAAGAATGAATACTACCAGTCACCAAAGTGGTGCTGGCAGAATCCAAGCTATCAGGATCAGAAGGACTTTACTGACCTCCGCAGGTCAGCAAACGTCCAGCAGGCATGAAAATACAGAGCAAGGCATTATACAATTTTACAATAACAACTTTCACAGCATGGACCCAACAACAACTCAGGGAGCCGAATGCTATGCCGGGCGGGGTCTGAAATGGAAGGCAGACTTTTAGGCCGGCATCAGCCAGTGGATGCAGGTATGCAAATTCCCACACAGCTGAATGGTAATCATTCAATCCTGAGCTGGCTTGATTACCATTTGCTAGCTGAAAGACTATAATAACAAATACATGCAGTACTATGCAACAACATGCATGTAGGAAATCCACGGTTATATGGCTGCAGTTCAACTGCAGCAAACAATAGGAGGAATCCTGACAGCATCCTGAACTGCTCTGAACTGCAGAGTGATTGCAAATGACAATCAGACTCACTGCGAATGTGCAACCCAATGCAAGCAGACAAGTCAGAACTGCCCAGTTGCAGCTCCACTGCAAGCGACAGAACATGCTACAGGAGAGATACTGACAGTAACAGTGCATGCCTGATCTAATCAATTTTTCAATTCTTACCAAAAAAAACTCATGGAAAACAATAATAACCGAGTGGATTTGTTAAAATGAGAGTGCAAAGTTCAGAAATCTTAGAGAGATATTCATACACCACCAACTGCTTTTTCTGACAGTCTATCCCTGCAACTCCCTGTATTGTTAATGTACTCTGTGTGCAGGAAAAGACAATGCAGTGTATAGCTAAATGCTCTGTACAGCTTTTTCCTTGTATCCCTTTGTTTCACATTATTTTTCCATTTTTAATCATGTCCATGTGACATCCTATGACATTATATGTCATCATACAACAGCTCTAGAGATTGAAACATAGTATCCAAGTTGAAGAATCTTTGTATTATATAGAGCCAAACTGACAGCTTAGACATTCTCTCGACAAAAGAAAATTTTTCCTTAAAGTGTTTGCATAGTCAAAACTGTCACATCCTTTAGGAGCTCCATCTTCATAATTACTTTCAGCAAATGTCAGTGCTCTGTATTGGGACACTGACTGACTTGCAGCTGTTCAATTTCACACTAACCCCCAAAATAACTTAGATATACCAAATAGTTAGCTATTACATCAATTATTTATATTGATTTTTTTTTTTTTTTTTTATTTTTTTTTTTAGATCAAGGAGAGCAAGTGAAATCTTTTTTTATTTGGACACAGAATCTATACCATGCTTTCTCCTCTCCATATTGCAATAAGTGCGATAGTACTAATAGAAAACTGTATTGGAGTTGCTGTAAACATTTGCATTGTCATAGTCAATGTGAAAAGCAAGAAAAAGGGGAAGAATCTGAAACTGTACGATCTGATCCACCTGACTAAAGGCTTGGTGAACACCCTTCTGCAGATGTTTCTGACCATCCAGGTTCTGATCGCACTTCTCTGGTTCCAGATATTGTTCACCAAAGAACTTTTGTTGACCTTTGTGGTGTCACTTTCTACCCTTAGTTGTTTCAGCTGTTGGCTAACTGCTTTCCTCTGTGTCTACTACTGCACAACTATCTCCAATCTCAATTTTATTCTGTTTGATTGGATAAAGGCCACTCTCTCAAAATTTCTTACACAGATAATTCCCATAACAGCAGCTGGATCATTTCTTTTGAGTGTCTTCTCCATCTGGGAGGTCTCCATGAATTTCCCTGAACAATCAACTGGGAATTTCTCAAATGACTCCATGATTACAGGTGCAACACTTGTTTATAACATCTACTATTATTTGACAATAGGTCTTCTTGGCACCTCTTTGCCTTTTTTCTTCAGTCTTGTGTCACTTATGATCACAGTTTTGACTCTTTTGAAACATTTCTGGACGGTTAAAAACAAACATTGTGGGCTTAAAAGTCCTAAAGTTAAGGTTCTCATTAATACTTTAAGAACGATGCTGCTTTTTCTTGCAGTGCATGTGTCATTTTATGTGTCTGGATATTTCAGTATGTTATGTTTATCTTTCTCTATGGATGTGACATCCATAATCAGCTGGTTTTGGTTGTTGTTGTGTCCATTAGCTGAAGCCATCACTATTATTCTATCCAGTTCTAAGCTAAGGAACACTTTTCAGCAGTATACCTGTAGTAAAGCGACGCAACAAGGAAATATTGATAGCTAGTGTTCAAAAAATGAGTTCTTCTTTTCTGCTTAAAGGGAATGTCCAAGGTGATTAAAAAGCAAAAATCTACTTACCTGGATCTTCCTCCAGCCCCTGGCAGCCGTCCTGTGCCCTCGCTGCAGCTCCGCTCCCCACCGGTGACCCGGGGTCCTAGTACAAAATGCCAAGTGCACTTCAGCGGGTCGCTGACATCATCCGGACTGTACTGCACATGCACAGTAGTTCTGCGCCTGCGCAGTACAGTTCGGATGACATCAGTGCCACTCCATGAGCCGCCCGCTGAAGCGCAAGTAGATGCTGACCTGGCGAGGTCGGCATCTGCACTGGATGGGCCCGTGAGCCACCGGAGCTGCAGCGAGGGCACAAGACAGGTGCCAGGGACTGGAGGCAGCCCCAGGTAAGTAGATGTTTGCTTTTTAATCTCCTCGGACCTTCCCTTTAACTGCTTAAAGATGACCACCTCAAAATGTGACTGACAGTGATGAGCGAAAATACCTTTATTCTTTTTGCATTATTTTTTGTGAAAATAATGTTAAAGCGGATCCGAGATGAAAAACTAACTATAACAAGTAACTTGTCTATATATCTTATCTAAAGTTTACACAGCAAATCTAGCTGCAAACAGCTTCAATAAAATATGATTATTTCTTCCTGTTATACAATGCCAGCAGCCATGTTGTTTGTAAACATTACACACAGGCAATCTTATCTTCATCTTCAGCACTCAGTCTGTGAAAAAAACCTAACCCCCCCCCTCTCCTCCCTCCCCCCCTCTGCTTCTCAAATTTCTGACTAGTAATACCTCCCCCTCCTCCTGCCCAGACTGAGCTCCCATGAGCCCTTGCTACTGTCTGAAAATGCCAAGGCTCTCTGAAAAGCTGTGGGTGAGGCTTGTTGAGTTTATAGGGAATTAGAGTATTAAAACAAAAAAGTATGTGGCTTGAGGAATGCCTTATAAACAATAGGAAAGGAACACAATTATGCAATGAGTAAAAGCTCATCTCGGATCAACTTTAAAGAGAAACCATAACCAAGAATTAAACTTCATCCCAATCAGTAGCTGATACCCCCATTCCTATGAGAAATCTTTTCTTTTTCACAAATGGTTCATCAGGGGGCTCTGTATGGCTGATAGTGTGGTGAAACCCCTCCCACAGTGTGATGTCAGGACCATGGTTCTGACATCACACTGTGGGAGCCTTGTTGCATTGTGAGAAATAACAGCTGTTTACAGCTGTTCCCAAATGCAAAAAAGCCAAGCAGCATCTCCTTCCACTGACATCACCTGCCAGCAGTAAAAATGATAAATGTCAGAATGTAAATCAGGGAGAGGAAAGATTTTGCAGTGAGCAAACACTGACTAAATCATTTATACATAATTATTGTAAATATTGAGCACTTTTTTATTACAATAATTTCACTGGAGTTCCTCTTTAACCATGTCAGCCCACAGGGATTTTTCACCATATGCAACAGAGCAATTTTCACCTCCCATTCATTCGCTAATAACTTTATCACTAATTATCACAATGAATTGATCTATATCTTGTTTTTTCCGCCACTAATTAGGCTTTCTTTGGGTGGTACATTTTGCTAAGAATTTTTTATTTCTAAATGCATTTTCACAGGAATATTAAGAAAAAAATGGGGAAAAAATCATTATTTCTCAGTTTTCTGGCCATTATAGCTTTAAAACAATACATGCTACCATAATTAAAACCTATGTATTTTATTTGCCCATTTGTCTAAGTTATTACACCATTTACATTTTGTCCGTATCACAAAGTATGGCGCCAATATTTTATTTGGAAATAAAGGTGCATTTTTTCAGTTTTGCATTTATCACTATTTACAAACTTATAATTTAAAATACTGTATGTTCGGAATATACCTACTTCACATGCATATTTAAAATATTCAGACCCTTAGGTAACTATTTTATTATTTTTTTTATTGTAATTTTATTTTTTTAAAAACATTTTTGGGGGTAATTTTTTGGTGTGGGAAATAAACAAAAACGTCCAGGCGGCATATATGGTTAAATTCCACGTTTGAGCGAAAATGCCATTGAAAATTGTTTTGTAATATGTTTGTGATTTCTTTGCATTGGCTAAATGCATTTTCATGAATTTTTGTGTTAAAATAAATGATTATTCACATTTTTGCAGTAAAAATAAAAATGTTTTGCATTTCCACAAATTTTCGCTACATTGCGAAAATACACTGTATTTTTGCGAACATTTTTTGGAAATCAGAAATGTTAAAACGAGTTTGTGAGCAACACTGGTGACTGATAGTGCACTATATTAAACAAACCTAATGTAAATGCACCTTTGGGCTCCTGGTCTCTTTTTGTCTTTTAGATGAACCTGGGGTTGTTATAATCACAGGAACCATCAACATAAGCTATATTATACAAGACTTCATAGCAGAAAATAATCATATTTCTTAGCATCAGCATGGGTTTACTAAGGTCTGGTCCTGACTATCATGCTCAGCTTTATAAGGTAGTAAATGCTAATGTGGATATTGGGAATGCTATACATGTGATATACTTGGACATTGCAAAGGTCTTTTGACACACAAAAATCTGGTGCAAAACAAAGAGTGAGAGACTGTTAGCAGTGGGTGACTGTTAGCAGACCAGTGGGGTCGCACAAGGGTCAGAACTGGGTCCAGTGCTCTTCAATGTATTTATTAATGACCTAGTTGATGCAGTAGAAAGCAACATTGCTATTTTTGCAGATGATACAATATTGTGCAGAATCAACAAGTCTCAGGAGGATAGTGATGTATTGCAACAGGATCTGGATAAGATGGCTATATGGACACATAAATGGCAGATGAAATTCAATGTTGAAAAATGTAAAGTCATGGATTTGGTCGTACCAATGATCTAGCTCCATACAAAATAAATGGGATGCAGATGGGGACATCAAACTTGGAGAAGGACTTAGGAGTACTCAAAAGCAATTTAAATAATTGTATTTAAGGCCAAGCTGCTGCAGTTAAAGCAAATACCATTTTGGGATGCATTTAAAGGGAAATAAAAATTTGAGATGCTAGCATAATATTGCCCCTGTTCAACTCTCTAGTAAGGCCACATCTGGAATATGTGCACCACATTACAGAAAAGATATTGCAGTTTTAGAGCAGGTGCAGAGACGAGCAACAAAACTGATATGAGGGATGGAAGGTCTCTCTTACCAGGAAAGGTTAGATAAACTGGGTTTATTTAGTCTGGAGAAAATGTGCCTTAGAAGAGATCTAATTTGCATATATAAATATGTCAGAGGGCAATATAAAAGCTTGGTGCATGAGCTTTTTGTCCCTAGGCTTTTAAAAAGGACTAGTGGACATGATCTGCGCATGGAGGAGAAAGGTTTTAGCCATTTATTTAGGAAAGGGTTCTTTACAGTAAGGGTAATCAAAATGTGGAAAGCATTGCCAGAGAAAGTAGTTGTGGCAAATTCTATATCTGCGCTTAAAGGGGGCTCAGATGCCATCTGGAGTCGGTAAGGATTTTTTTTCCCTTTCGGGGATAATTGGACCATGCCTTGTAAGGGTTTTTGCCTTCCTCTGGATCAACAGGGATATGTGAGGGAGCAGGCTGGTGTTGTACTTTATTTTCTGGTTGAACTGGATGGACGTATGTCTTTTTCCAACCCAAATAACTATGTAACTAAGTAAGTGTATAATGGTGTATTTGGGTGTATTTGTACTCATTGGCTTCAAGATGGTGCTACTGTAACTGTGTTCTATAAATAGAATCACAGAAACATCAGGTCTTTTTGTTTGAGAGCTTGGATCTTGTTACTGAAAGCTCTGAGTCATCACAAGCACTGTGATCAGGGTTGGGAACAGCGGTTTACCATCAGGGCCGGTTCTCTCCTGAGGCAAGGTAAAACATTTTCAGCACAGAGATTACAGGGTCAGCATTTTTGTACTGTGTTCACACTAACAGCATGCAGTCACATTAGGAGGAGAAGCGAGAGGAGAGTGAGGTGAAGAGGTCAACATTGGGGAAAAGCAGCTTGTTGTGCTGTGTGAGGAGTCTAACAGTGAGTGAGGAGGGGGAGGCAGGAGAGCAGCAGAACGGCTGTCCTGACTGAGCAAGAATAGAGTGGCTGAGGGTGAGCAATTTGTTTGTCACCAGCCAGTGTGCTATAGCGTTGAGCTGCAGCATGTCACGTGTGGACATGAAGCACAGTAAATTTCCGGGTGCTGTGCGAACATTACAAATCAGGGTGGTTGGGGGGGAGTTTGGGTCAAATCCTCATAAGATTGCCTCAGGCAGCAAAAAGTCTAGAACCGGCCCTGTTTACCATACCCCGATCACACATGGAGGGGATTGCGATGGTGAGGCAAACATAAACAGTGTGGGGACTGCGAACATGGCAGTAAGTAAACAATATGCATATCTTCGCCCCTGATCCAGAAGTGAAGTATACACAGGGGTGCAGCTAAGGTTTTTGTGGCCCCAAGCGGACTGCAGGAAGTGGCCCTAGCCGCAGTGGAAAAATGGGTGTGGCTATTCAGCAATAAAGTGGGCGTGGCCATGGCATGTGGGTGAAGCGGGAGGGGGAAGTGGGGGCGGGGGTGACAGCCAAAAAATGGGCGTGGAGGTGTTCACTGTGCGCACCAAAAAATGGGAGTGGCCATGACATTGTATGGGCAGAGCGTAACCGTAACCCCAAAGCAGCAAATATAGCCAACTATGACCATTAAATAATAAATGCAGCAACAGTTACACCCCAGACACCAGAAAATAAACGCAATGTGGGCAACATTTCAGCAGAAAACAAACGTAATTCGGACCACATTTCAGCAGAAAATAAACACAATTTTGGCCACATGTCAGCAGATAATAAATGCAATTTGAGCCACATTTCAGCAGAAAATAAACACAATTTGAGCCACATTTCAGCAGAAAATAAACGCAATTTTGGCCACATGTCAGCAGATAATAAACGCAACTTAAGCCACGTTTCAGCAGATAGTAAACGCAACTTGAGCCACATGTCAGCAGATAATAAACGCATTTGGGACACATTTCAGCAGAAAACAAATGCAATTTGAGCCACATTTCAGCAGAAAATAAACACAATTTTGGCCACATGTCAGCAGATAATAAACACAATTTGAGCCACATTTCAGCAGAAAAAAAAACGCAATTTGAGCCACATTTCAGCAGAAAATTAACACAATTTTGTTAACAGGTCAGCAGATAATAAACACAACTTGAGCCACATTTCAGCAGATAATAAACGCAACTTGAGCCACATGTCAGCAGATAATAAACACAATTGGGCCACATTTTAGCAGAAAACCAACGCAATTTGAGCCACATTTCAGCAGAAAATAAACACAATTTTGGCCACATGTCAGCAGATAATAAACGCAATTTGAGCCACATTTCAGCAGAAAATAAACGCAATTTGAGCCACATTTCAGCAGAAAATAAATGCAATTTTGGCCACATGTCAGCAGATAATAAACGCAACTTGAGCCACATTTCAGCAGATAATAGACGCAACTTGAGCCACATGTCAGCAGATAATAAATGCATTTGGGCCATATTTTAGCAGAAAACAAACGCAATTTGAGCCACATTTCAGCAGAAAATAAACGCAACTTGAGCCACATGTCAGCAGATAATAAACGCATTTGGGCCACATGTCAGCAGATAATAAACGCAATTTGGGCCACATGTCAACAGATAATAAACGCAATTTGAGCCACATGTCAGCAGATAATAAACGCAACTTGAGCCACATGTCAGCAGATAATAAACGCAATTGGGCCACATGTCAGCAGATAATAAATGCAATTTGGGCCACATGTCAGCAGATAATAAACGCAATTGGGCCACATGTCAGAAGATAATAAACGCAACTTGAGCCACATGTCAGCAGATAATGAACGCAATTGGGCCACATGTCAGCAGATAATAACACAATTTGAGCCACATGTCAGCAGATAATAATGCAATTTGAGCCACATGTCAGCAGATAATAACGCAATTTGAGCCACATGTCAGCAGATAAAAACACAATTTGAGCCACATGTCAGCAGATAACGCAATTCAGGCCACATTTCAGGAAAAAAAAAAGCATTTACTCACCTGACAGAAGTCTTTTCTTCCGGCAGGCCTCTGGCGCGCAGCTCCCCCTCACTTCTTGCTCCTCCAATCTCCCGCACTGGCAGTCAGGCAGAGTGGGGCTACAGGAAGATGGCGCCTGAAGCCCTGTACTGGAGACACAAATAGTCTCCAGAGCAGGGATTCGGCAGCCATCTTCCCGTAGCCCTGCTATGTACTGAGAACTGCCTGGCGCGGCGTCAGTACGGGCAACAGTGTGATGCCACGACGACGTCACAGAGCCTCCGAGGCCCTTAAAAACGTTAGGCCCCAAGTGGCTGCTTGGTCTGCTTGGTGCCTCACGGCGCCCCTGAGTATACAGGGCCGTAGATTGTGTAACAAGAATCCTGAAGTAGTTAAACAAAATTTTGCTCGGTGCCTATTACAATCAAACAACCAAATATAACCAACCAATACAACCAAATTCATACAAACACATAAGGAGAAAAAAGTACTCGTTAACCTGTCAACCAGGGGTGTAACTATAAATCATGGGGGCCCCCAGCAAAACTTTGATGGGCCCCCAATGTTCACACCCTTTCCCTCGGCTATGTCTGGTGACCCTCACAGCCTGGGGGCCTATCTTGCTATGGTCTTTAAACAAGTGTGGACAGTGTAATCTTCTTCACACCTATAACAAGTGTAGCCACAAAAACACCTGGTCTGAGGGATGGACCCCTTTATCAGAGGAAGTGAGGTAGTAGTTGGAGCCCCCTTACAGTTCTAGGCTTTCCTGTTCTTGCAGGTACTGCTTTACTGCAGTTACACTCTTGCTGTCATTTCCCGCTGAGAAGGGTTTAAAGGAGTTCTTTCGCGAATTAGGAAAAAAATAAAAATTGACATTTTTTTTTTAATTGAATCGAAACATGAATAGGACATGTCAGATTGAATCAAATCGAATCAATGAATCAAATCAAATTGAATCTAAACTGACAAAGAATCATATGGTGTGGATGGGACTGATTCTGTATGATTTTCCCAGCAGCTTATGACTCTTTGTACAAAGGACTCCCTGCTCCTGCCGTCTGGTTGCTTAGCAACAATGTTAACACATATTGAGGAGCTCAGCAGAGCTCAGCCGCTATAGCTATA
Organism: Hyperolius riggenbachi; assembly: GCF_040937935.1. Lineage (NCBI taxonomy): Eukaryota > Metazoa > Chordata > Amphibia > Anura > Hyperoliidae > Hyperolius > Hyperolius riggenbachi. Next base: position 70,249,291 of record NC_090652.1, read on the forward strand.
ATGGTGATTCCTGCTAGAAGTGGGTTATACCACTGAAAACTAGGTAGGCAGAAGTTATGGTTGTGAAATGAAAGTAAAAAAAAAAACACCCCTAACAAATGGATAAGCCTCCCAGTCCGTCATCCGTCACTATTTACATTACATGTTGTATTGATGAAACCATTCATTTAAAAAAAAAAAAACTTTTTACACTATTTTAGAAGGATGTTTAGTAGTTTATGCATAAACCACTTTTTATTTTTTTCCTCATTCGCAAAATAACTCCTTTAACTTGCAGCAGCACCGCAGTACAGAGGTGACCAGGGGTGTCATTGCAGGGTGCTGTCGGTGCCCTGTCCTGTGTGCCAGTGGGGGTGAGCAGTGCACTATATAGAGCACCACAGCTCTCCCATAATGCCAATTTCTAGTGTGAAACTGGTCTGAGAGTACATAAGTTCAATTGTGCACATGGAATGGGTAGCTTGCACAATATGTGTGGATCAATCAATACAGGTTTCGGAGCAATATATGCTCATATTTACAGTATGTTTTTTTCAAGGATGGTCTTGCTTATTTTAGCAAGACAATGCCAAGCTGCCATCCAGATCAATCAATGACAAAGAAAAACTTTGGTACTTTATGAAACAAGAAAAATAGACCCCAAACTTTAACCACTTGCCGACCGCGCACTCATACCGCGCGTCCGCAAAGTGGCAGCTGCAGGACCAGTGATGCAGTTCTGCGTCGCTGGCTGCAGGCTAATTAATCAGGAAGCAGCCGCTCGCGCGAGCGGCTGCTTCCTGTCAATTCACGGCGGGGGGCTCCGTGAATAGCCTGCGGGCCGCCGATCGCGGCTCGCAGGCTAAATGTAAACACAAGCGGAAATAATCCGCTTTGTTTGCATTGTACGGCGCTGCTGCGCAGCAGCGCCGTAAGGCAGATCGGCGATCCCCGGCCAATCAGCGGCCGGGGATCGCCGCCATGTGACAGGGGACGTCCTGTCACAGGCTGCACAGGACGGATAGCGTCCTGTGCAGCCCCGATCACCAGGGGGCCAGGTAGGAGAGGGGGAAGCGGAATTTCGCCGCGGAGGGGGGCTTTGAGGTGCCCCCCCCGCCAGCCACACACAGGCAGGAGAGATCGGACCCCCCCAGCACATCATCCCCCTAGTGGGGAAAAAAGGGGGGTGATCTGATCTCTCTGCCTGGTGTTTGATCTGTGCTGGGGGCTGTAGAGCCCACCCAGCACAGATCACAGAATTCAACGCTGGTCCTTAAGGGGGGGTAAAGGGTGGGTCCTCAAGTGGTTAATGTGAAAACCTACACTATATTAGGCAAAATGGAACAACATATCACTTTCAAAACCACGGCAACTGGTCTTATCGGTTTCCAAATATGTTTCTAATTTTATTTTATTTTAAATCTCTAATTTGTCTTTGGACTTTTTTAAAAATTTAATATAGGCCTAATATGATTTGCAAATTATTGTATTTTTTATTTATAGCTTACACAGAATCACCTCTTTGTTGGAAATAATAATTATAATAATAAAGGAACCTATTTTGCAAAGTGCACATTGTTGGCCAAGTGATCAGCACTCTTGTCTTGCCAATATGTGATCCCGTGCTCAAATATTGGCTGTGACTACTGCACAACGTTTGTAGGTTTCCTGTAGGTGCTCTACCTACCTCTAAAAACATTCTGAGAGACTGATTGTTCTTTCCCCAAATCTGGAAAGAGAACATGGTAGAAACATTAGATTATTGTCAGTAATTCTGCACTTACCAGCTCAATCATGGTTTCCTCCAGGGTTGCTCGTAAACTACGCCAGCGCGAATCTACGCATCGTAGTACGCAACTACGCATTGTAGTTTGTAGGCAAAGTTTAAGAACTACACTTACGCATTTCCGCGTAGTCGTAGTCTCGCTATGCGTAGCTCCGCCCGCTACGCGTAGTTGACGTATGTATTGCGAAGTCTACTACGCGTGCGGTAACTGCATTGATATGGGTCATTGCGCATGCGCAGAAATTTTATTGCCCTTTGTACGCATACAATTTCGCATTGAATGTTGGAATGTATGCTTAAATTAGTTTGTGTATGTGCATAGTTAGCAGATTATTGCGGAAATGTTTCCGCATAAGGGCATAAGCGGTCGCATCAACTACGCTACGCAATACGTGAAGCTTGCATATTTTAATGCGTAGTCTTCGGTATGCTAACGAGGCGAAGTGGCTGATTTCGGAGCCGTAGATTGCGAAGCGTATTTGTGTAAAAATACGCGTAGTTCCAGCGTAGCGAAGTTGGCTGCCTACGACCATCCCTGGTTTCCTCCGCTGGCAGCGCATCTGGGACCCCAGTGTGGTTTTATTAAAATAAGAGTGCAAAGATGAGAAATCTTGGACATATATAGCTACTTTACCAGACACTCTCTCCTTGCGACTGCCACTATTGTTAATTGACTCTATGTGCAGGGAAAGACCATGCAGTGTTTGGCCAACTGCTCTGTACAACTTCTTCCATTTCACATCTGTTCCCATCTTTTACAGTTGCCATGTGACATCCTATTACATTTTATGACATAATACTGTTGCTGGAGATGTAAACAGACAAAGTATCCATGTTAAAAAATCCTTGTATTGTATAGAGCCAAATTAATAGCTTAGACATTCTCTCAACAAAAGAAAACAATTCCTTTAAGTATTTGCATAGTCAAAACTTTCCCAGCCTTTAAGCGCTCCATCTTCTTAACTAGATATGTCAGTGTTCTATACCGGGACACTGACTGACCTCAGCTGTTCGACCTCACACTAATTGTTGTTACTTGTACAAAACCCAGAATAGTTTAGATACGCCAAAAAAAAAATAGCCACAACATTGATTTATGCTATGATTTTTTGTTTTACTTGGACACAGAATCCATACCATGCTTTCTCCTCTCAATATTACAATAAGTGTAATAGTACTAATGGAAAGCGGTGTTGGAGTTGCTGTAAACATTTGCATTGTCATTGTTAATGTGAAAAGCAAGAAAAAGGAGAAGCATCTGAAACTTTACAATCTGATACACCTGACCAAAGGATTGGTGAACACCCTTCTGCAGATGTTTCTGACCTTCCAGGTTCTGATCGTACTCCTCTGGTTCCAGAATTTCTTTACCAAAGAACTCCTGTTGACTGTTGTGGTGTCACTTTCTACGCTTAATTGTTTCAGCTGTTGGCTGACTGCTTTCCTCTGTATCTACTACTGCACAACTATCTCCAATCTCAATTGTGTTCTGTTTGATTGGATTAAGAGTGCTTTTTTAAATTTTCCTCTACAAATTATTTACATAACAGCGGCTGGATCATTTTTCTTTAGTGTTCTCTCCATCTGGGAGGTCACCATGACCTTTCATAAAAAACCAACCGGGAATTTCACAAATGACTTCATGATAACTGGTCTGGCATTTGCTTTTGACATCTCCTATTATTTGACCATAGGTCTTCTTGGCACGTCTTTACCTTCCACCTTCACTCTTGTGTCACTTACAATCACAATGTTGACGCTTTTAAGACATCTCTGGTCTGTTAAATATAAAAGTTGTAGACTTAACAGTTCTAAAGTTAAAGTTCTCTTTGATACTCTGAGGACAATGCTGCTTTTTCTTGCAGTGCATGTATTATATTATGTGTCTGGCTATTTAAGTTTGTTTAATTTATCTGTCTCTATGGACGTGGTGCCCATAATCAGCTGGTTTTTCGTGTTGTTGTGTCCACTAGCGGAAGCCATTACCATTATTTTAGCCAGTCCTAAGCTAAGGAAGACTTTTCAGCAGAATTTTTGTACTAAAGCACAGCAGCAAGGGAATATTGATATCTAGTGCTCAGAACATGAGTAGAGTGATGTTTTCTAAACGGATTAAACTGGGGTAAAACCCAAAATAAATTATTTTGCTCTAAAACATTAAACACTGTAGAAAAAAACAATGTTTATTAGACAGTATAACACTGTTCTATTGTCATTTGCAGGCATATTCACACTTCACTGAAGCAAATTGATAACATTGCTAGTTGCAGGGAAAATGATCAGATTTACTTATATTACTAAACAAATAAAGGACAGAAAGTTATCTTCAACAGACACTGGAGGACAACAACAATCATATCAATTAGCAGCTAAACTAAAGTTTGACGTGTTTTTCCCACTTTAAGTGCATCTAAGGTCTGAAAAATTATGACCAAGTAATCTCATACTATTTAACTGGCACTTAATTATTTGTCAATCCTTGAGTAAACAAAGAGGCATATACAAGACGCTAAGGTTTGATTGCATGTAAAAGGAAGGGCTTGATTATTAATTTAATGACTCTTGATAATTACATATCCTTTAAAGCCCTACTCCATAGAGCCAAATTAATCCATGCCATGCACTGATGAGGATCAAACAATCCGAAACAGTCTGTATGCATGTTGGATTATTATGGCTCTGTACAATTTAACAAGCTGACACATCATTGCATTCCAGCGGTTCTGGAGGTGTGTTTAGCTTCTAAGGGTACAATGGTTAATTTGCATATATTCAGCAGTGGTGCTCTGGGAGACATCTCGAGCTCACTCTAACCTGAATTATCGCAAATTCTTTCTGTTTTAGGAAAGCAAATTTTTGTTTTTCTTAAAGGGGACCGAAAGTGGAAAAAAAGTTGGCAGTTTAGCTTACCAGCCCCCTTCAGTCCTTCTGTGCCCTTGCGTAATTCCATGTTTCTCTGTTCAGCTGCACCACCCTTCTGACAGATGAATGTATGGCCCAGGCCTCCTAATTACACTCCCCTTTACAGAATCATTCTGCGCTTGCACAGTATCTAATAATTGCTACTGCACATGCACAATCGAGGGGTTGCACAACTGGAGTCATGCATTCGCAGTAGCCTGTGACTGGCTGAGTCGGACAGTTTTCAGAGTGGAGCTGCAGCTGGACAGAGGCATGTGGAATGGTGGCGAGGGCACAGAAGGACTGCAGGAGGCTGAAAGAAGCCCCAAGTAGGTTAAACTGCCACCTTTTTACTTTTAGGTTTACGTTTGATAGTAGTGCAATGACATTGCTTAATAAAATCTTAAAATAAATATTTAAGTTCTGCCTATTTATCTGCCTTATAGCTTTAGTTGGACACCTTTATGTGATCTACAAAAGGTTCCATTTTTCTTGTCTAGCACCATCTTCAATGTTTTAGTGAGATAAAACTCTGACATAACAGACAATAAAAATGTGTTTCCCTATTTTCTATTACCCACACAGTTATCATATTTGCTTTTGTGCACAAGTAATATTGTCTGTTTACATATTGTAAATCCCCAAAGTACCGTTTATCTGCTCTGAAAGATGCATTTTATTGCATAGCTGCTGTATTTATGAATTAAAAGAGATCACTAGTCACTAGTGATCACTTCTCAGCTTTGTCTGCTTCTTAGCTCAGTATAGCTCAGTTTGCTAATGTTTACTAAATGTATCTGACTAAGTAATGTAAACAAAAGATAATGTTACCAGTGCACCTCTCCAGAAGTGGCAGGAAGCCTTCCACTGAAGCAATGAACTTCCCACTTAAAAACACGTGCTGTGTTTAACTGTTTGAATGCTGTTCTTCTACTTTTTTGTGTTAGAAGATTGCATGCTATAAATAATAAGATTCTGCTTACTATGATGGAAATAAAAGTCCTCTGGTGTATGAAAAGGTGTCCTGCTGCAACAACTTTATTTATCCTTTTGTATGTGTGTTCATTTTTGTATATGCCATGACCTGGTATGTGACCTGCTTGCCCTTTATCTGAGCTCCAAAATACTATTTACAAAGGGGGGATGCATTTTGTGGAGTATTTGGTTGTCATTAGAAGAAAAATGGTCTAGGTCAAGTTATAGCAAAAAAATTAAAATAAAATAAAAATTGAATTCATTTAAAAACAAAACAAAAAAAAGTGGTAAGGTATTTTTGCCATGCTGGGGTAGCTCTTTATAGGTTCTCTTATAGTAATGATGACCTTTATGTGTGATTTCATTAGTGGTAGCCATTACCAAGCCATTTCTTTTTCTTTGGTCATTCCTCTCACCCAAAGGCTTCAATGCACTAGGTATTTCCGCATTTGGCAATGAAGAAATCAGCTGATTTTGCCGAAAATTTTGCCAAACACCAGTTCATAAAGGCTGTTACCGTTTTGAAATGTAAAATTCTTGACCAGAAAAGTAACTTACTGACTTGTGCAGTAAATACCTCAATAAATGTCAATTCACAAAGATTAGAGCATCCAATAAAAAAAGCCAAATATTCCATACTAGCTGATGGCTGGCGTTGCCTAGGTATGTTTTTGGCTGGTGTTGGTTGTAGCCACTTTTTCTAACCCGAACACACAATTCCTCAATGAACTAGTGTGTGAGCTTTAGGGTCTTTGGCATCAATAATTTGCATTGAAATGAAAAAATCTGATTGGCTGTTTGAAATGAAAAAATCTGATTAGCTGTTTGTGGCTCCACCCCCATTTCTAAATTTGAACCCCAGTCACCCAATGACCAACTGTACCAGGTTTGAGGCTTGTGCTATTAACAGTGCAAAAATGACAGCAATTAAATATTCCCCTTGAAAATCAATAGGTGAATTTCGATTGGCTTTTGTAGGCTCCACCCACTTTTCTGAATATTAATCCCAGTCACCCAGTGACCAACTGTGCAAAGTTTGAGAACCCTGCCATTAACAGTGTAAGAATGGCTGCTGTTGACGACGTGGGCACAGGACAACTGCAAGAGGCTGGTAGAAGTTCCTGGATATTTTAAACTGGCTTTGTTGTATTTATTTTAGGTTCCCTTTTAGGGACAACATGACCCTGCAGTACCTATCTAGTGGAACACACACTTCTATCTATGTCACTGAAGGAATTGTATTCTTCTCTCAGTACTAGGTGCAGCAGTACAGCTAGCAACAAATAAGCCAGACTCTGGAGAACTACAAGTAACTGTCTACACAGTTCTACACTGCTGTGCATCCTGGGAGCAAATGATTTGCTCAGCAGACCCCAAGTTTAAGCTTCCCGACAAAATTTGGTTCAGCACCCCCCCTCCTTCCTCCCCCAGGCTAAGCTACCATAGCAACCGAAATGAGCATCAGCCACTGTTATGCATTGCAGAGTTCACGTTATACGCAGTGGTTGTGGTGCGTGTGTTCAGGTGCATGCATGCATGAGATTCTTTTAAGAACTTGGGAGTTTACTGGTGAGTATTAAGAGTAAAAGGACTGCAAGTAAAGTATCTGGTGTACCTCCCGATCCATCCTGCACATGCACAGAATAGTATCTAGATCAAACTCAAATACAAAGTGGGCCGAAATTGAACACTGGGACCAAATTTTGGGCCAACCTCAATGTCTAGTGGCCACCTCTCTCCCTTATAAAGTTCCCTGGTGTCTAATGGCTCCCCTCCAACCCCTATAAAATCCCCCAGTGTCAAGTGGTCCTCCTCCCTCCCCTATACAGTTCCCTAGTGAGTAGTGGCCCCCACCCACCCCAATACAGTCAGTTACCTAGTGTTTAGTGTTTTCCCCCTAACTCCCCATATGGCTTCCCTGGTGTTCTAGGGCTTCACCTTCAATATAGCTTCCCTGGTGATCTAGAGTGGGCCTAATGTAATGCAAAGTGGGGACACCACTTGGGGGCCAAATGTAATGGCTCTGAGGGCCAGATTTGGTCCACGGGCCGAAGTTTGACATGTATGATATAGATGAAATCAGAGAGCTCCATAGTGTGATAACACCAGATAGATTATAAAGCTTTAAAAGTTCTACTTACAACATTAAAATCGAAGACTTGCATATCAGTAATGGAAGAGGGGGATCCCCTGTCCTCATTAGAAAAGCTGTCCCTGGGCCATGGTCAGCAGCGCGGTGGTGTGCACTCTTAGCTTGCAAGGGTGTGGGCGGGTCCAACTCCTAACGTGCCTGCAGCATCATTACACGTTTTGGTAAACCATGCCATGGGCGCTCAGAAGCACTCTTGGTGTGCACCAGCCCTCTGAGTTTGTTTGCTCGGTATTCTAGTCTATGACAGTAGTGCAACAGCTAAAGTGTGTTATAGATGTAACATACAGATTAGCCAAGGAATTTTACATGCACACCATTCCTGTTCACATGAGGACAGTTGTACATCCATCAGTCCACTGCTGTTCAATGCATTCTGATAGCTGCACTGAAGAAAACAGCTGGATGTTGGATCAGTAACCCTACAAGCAATGTTCAACATGGATATTACCAACCAAAATTCCAGAATGCTGTATGTAACATCTATAACACACCACTGCTGTCGTAAACTAGAACACTAAGCAAACAAACTCAGAGCCCTGGTGCACATCAAGAGCATTTCTGAGCCTTTTTAAAGCGCTTTGAAAAGCGCTTGGCTAATGTATTTGGATGGGATGGATTACACCAGTGAGATGTGATTTTCTCCCAAAACGCAAACGTGGGTCCTGCAGCTTTTCTGCTGATTTCTGAGGCAATACAGCCTCAATGTTAAGTATAGAAAAGTGGAAAATCGCTCTGAAAAGCACTAGATAGAGAGCGTTTTTGTTAAAGAAGCTGTTCAGTTCCAGCTCTACCGTAACAAAAAAATAAAAAAATGCTACACCAAAACGCTCCAAAAATCACTAGGCATGATTAGAAAACCCCTAGGCACTGCTTACAAAAATCACTTCAAAAAGTGCTGAGCATTTGTGATTACACTGACGCTTTTTGGTGTGCACTGACCCAGACTGTTGACAGTTGAGATCAGACACTAACCACGCAAATCCTCAACCACCCAGCCATCTGAACAGACCCTTATTAATTTTTATACCACCGCAGCATCTCTTCCTGTATGTCACGTAACATACAGGAAGAGCAGTGGCGTAGCTAAGGAGCTGTGAGACCTGATGCAAGTTTTACAATGGGGCCCTGCCAAGCACTCACCATAACAATTGATATGGTGCACCAAAACCTGCCAATGGCAACCACAGTGTCAGAGGTGCAAGAAGGGGATGGGAAACAGTTTGTTAATGATTACCACTATTAAAAGTATCTATAGAAGTGATTGTTTTGAGCACCAGACCAGTAGAGAACTAATACTGTAGTTAAGGGAGGGCCCTTTGGGGCCCCTCTGGCCCAAGGGCCCTGATGCGGTCGCAATCTTTGCAACCCCTATTGCTACAACACTGAGGAAGAGATGCCGTGAACTAGATGGTGTAGGAGGCAGAGTGGATAGACATACAGCGCTGGACTACAGCTAGCAGGTGAGTTCAGCACTACTTCTGGTGGGGGTGGGGATCTGCAAGGCTGGAGCACAGGAAGGCACAGAGGGGGGCACTGAATGCAAACGGAGGAACAGAGGAGGCACAAGGGACAAAGGAGGAACAGCGTTCTGACTTAAAAACTGATTCAGGTTAAGAACAAACTCACAGTCCCTATCTTGTTTGTTAACCAGGGACTACCTGTATTACATTTATTTTGAACCTGTTTACATAATAAAACTTGAAAAGGGGACAGCGGTGGCACAAATAAGGACAGAGATATTGGGTTAAAAAATAAGGACGGCACATTTAAAATGGGACAGTTGGCACATAAAGTACATGCTGTGTTAATAGACATTTCTCTTTTGCTGTTTGGGAAAAGCAAGTCTCAACTTCAGTCAAATCAGCAGACTATTTCTACTGCGCAATGCAACAAGACACCAGCAGGATTTGCCTGAGGTGATGGACAGGATTTAAATCTCACTTCAAACTGTTTATAGAAGCCATTGAACAGCATTAAGCAAATGATGTGTTTTGCATCGAAGAAGTAGAAGCTTTGCTACTGTGAGCTAAGCTACAGTGCATTACAGCTTGCACTATATTTCACGTCAGTCACACTTTCTGCTTTAACTAGTGTTTAAAGGAAGTCTGAAGTGTAAATAAAACAAAAAGAAAGATGCTCACCTCAGGAGAGGGAAGGCTCTGGGTCCTTCCCGTTCCTCCTATGGTCAGCCCTTTCTAGTGCTGGCATTGGAGACTGCTTATTTCCGCTGCTGCGGGAGGCTTTGGGAATCTTCGGGAGCCCAATTGCTCCCTAAGACATGCCACTCTGCACTGGGCATGTACAAGCACACATTCCTGCGCACTTGCACATGCGCAGTGTAAGAACCACTGTAAGAACCTATACGTTGGTTGCTATTGGCAACAGCATACCACATCTTTTGCTCCTGCCCCATCAACTCATTAGAGCTGCAACTCACAGCGACAGCATACAGAAGATAGAGCGGAGACAGCCACCTTCACCTTTAAGGTGTTTATTCAGCAATCAGGCATCTTGTGTCACATGTTGATTTTGTCAGAGTATAAACAGTCTTTCCTATGTCCTATGTACATCACATATATTTACAGCATACAGACATGAAGCTAGTATTCTAACTAGGAAGCGACGCGTAGAGAGCAGGATAACATGCAGAAGACGAAGCAGAAGTACAGTAGTCTCTGCCATCCTGTCTCCCTATTTTATATGAACATCAAAGAGTTTAATGTGACATCATCTGAGCCATGCCCCCAAGCCTACAATTGGCGGGCATGGGCATGTGACCCATCTCATCATGTAATATACCAGTGCTTTATAACCTAGTTGCGAAGAATGCAATGTTTTCCGAATATTGGCTTTGTTTACCGTTTCATCGTCTAACTGTCGGTACAGTTAGACCTAAAAACCCATTATGAGTCCTTCTAGAGGACCATGTTTATTGTAAATGACTGCATAATTTCTCTCCGAGAAACTCTGCTTAAAGAGACCCTGCATCTCAAGTCTTTACTAGACTTTAGTACCTGAGGCCTAGAATTCAAGTATTACATTCTAACAGACATTCTAACACGCAGTACAGAGTGGCCCATCTTTGGGAGCACTCAGGCTCCTGAAGATTGCCAAACACCTTTCCCAGTGGAAAAAGTGAGCAGTGTCCAAACCATCGGTCAGAGACTGCGGGGACCGTAGGAGGAATGGGAAGGCTCTATAGGACCCAGAGCCTTCCCTCCCCTCAGGTAAATATATATATATATATATATATATATATATATATATATATATATATATATATATATATATATATGTATATATATATATATATATATATATATATATATATATATATATATACAGGATCTTCTCAAAAAATTAGCATATTGTGTTAAAGTTCATTATTTTCTGTAATGTACTGATAAACAATAGACTTTCGTATATTTTAGATTCAAATACACACAACTGAAGTAGTTCAAGCCTTTTATTGTTTTAATATTGATGATTTTGGCATACAGCTCATGAAAACCCAAATTTCCTATCTCAAAAAATTAGCATATTTCATCCGACCAATAAAAGAAAAGTGTTTTTAAAACAAAAAAGTCAACCTTCAAATAATTATTTTCAGCTATGCACTCAATACTTGGTCGGGAATCCTTTTGCAGAAATGACTGCTTCAATGCGGCGTGGCATGGAGGCAATCAGTCTGTGGCACTGCTTAGGTGTTATGGAGGCCCAGGATGCTTCAATAGCGGCCTTAAGCTTATCCAGAGTGTTGGGTCTTGCGTCTCTCAACTTTCTCTTCACAATATCCCACAGATTCTCTATGGGGTTCAGGTCAGGAGAGTTGGCAGGCCAATTGAGCACAGTAATACCATAGTCAGTAAACCATTTACCAGTGGTTTTGGCACTGTGAGCAGGTGCCAGGTCGTGCTGAAAAATTAAATCTTCATCTCCATAAAGCTTTTCAGCAGATTGAAGCATGAACCCACTTTTGAACCAGAAACAGCGGCAGAAGCGCCTGACCTGGGCTACAGAGAGACAGCACTGGACTGTTGCTCAGTGGTCCAAAGTACTTTTTTCGGATGAAAGCGACTTTTACATGTCATTTGGAAATCAAGGTGCCAGAGTCTGGAGGAAGACTGGGGAGAGGGAAATGCCAAAATGCCTGAAGTCCAGTGTCAAGTACCCACAATCAGCGATGGTCTGGGGTGCCATGTCAGCTGCTGATGTTGGTCCACTGTGTTTTATCAAGGGCAGGGTCAATGCAGATAGCTATCAGGAGATTTTGGAGCACTTCATGCTTCCGTCTGCTGAAAAGCTTTATGGTGATGAAGATTTCATTTTTCAGCACGACCTGGCACCTGCTCACAGTGCCAAAACCACTGGTAAATGGTTTACTGACCATGGTATTACTGTGCTCAATTGGCCTGCCAACTCTCCTGACCTGAACCCCATAGAGAATCTGTGGGATATTGTGAAGAGAAAGTTGAGAGACACAAGACCCAACACTCTGGATGAGCTTAAGGCCGCTATTGAAGCATCCTGGGCCTCCATAACACCTGAGCAGTGCCACAGGCTGATTGCCTCCATGCCACACCGCATTGAAGCAGTCATTTCTGCAAAAGGATTCCCGACCAAGTATTGAGTGCATAACTGAACATAATTATTTAAAGGTTGACTTTTTTTGTTTTAAAAACACTTCTTTTATTGGTCGGATGAAATATGCTAATTTTTTGAGATAGGAAATTTGGGTTTTCATCAATATTAAATCAATAAAAGGCTTGAGCTACTTCAGTTGTGTGTATTTGAATCTAAAATATATGAAAGTCTAATGTTTATCAGTACATTACAGAAAATAATGAACTTTATCGTAATATGCTAATTTTTTGAGAAGATCCTGTATATCAGACTCACTTTAATTATCATGGTTCAATTAAGAATGAACAAAATTGCCCAAAGTAGTTTTGCTAATTTTTGGTGAAAATGTTGCATTTCCGGTGAAAATGCTAGGCTCCCCAGCACTGGCCCTTCACACTGCATCTACAACAAGCCATCGGGACTGCTGCTGCTGCTCTCCACCACTTTTTCCAGTAATATTGAAACAGGAGCCCCATCAAAAAATCAACTTTAAAGCTCCTACCAGGGCTTCTCATTGGTCCAAGGTCTCGGTCTAAGTGGGACAATGAGAACCCTTTTCAGGATTCCGAGAATCCTGAGAATCAGAATCCTGCTGGGTAAGGGAAAGATTTCTGCTCCTCTCCTGTAAGGTCCCCTTGTCATGGACCAGGCAGGCCAGTATAACTTAGTATGGGAAATCAACCTGCTTGGGGGACAAGGGGTTAAAGTATAGTTTAAGAAGGAGAGATCATGCCAATTCTTAATATATTTAATTTAAAAAAGAAAAATATTTAGTCTCCCCTATATTTACTCACCCTCGCAGGCTGATATAACTAGGAGCCTGAGCCAACCTGTGTGGTGCTTCACCCTACTAAGCTATACCAGCCCACAGGATACACAGTATAGCGCTCCTGGAAGTGAGGGGTAGCAAAACCTCCCCCTCTTCTACAAGATCCTGTCCATATCTTAGTTACTCCTATCTCTATGAGTTAGCTGTCTGGGTCAGAGCCGGGACAAGGATCTCCAGCACTAGAGGTTGAGATTCCAAAATGCGCCCCCACCCCTTCCCTTCCTCTTGCAGCATGGCTGCAAGCGCAGGGAAAGGGGGGGTGGCATGTACATCTAACTTCTCCCTCTCATTGTCGGCCCCCTTCCTGTAGGTTGAGCAGTGAGCTCACCTCTGCCGCTTCACCCGACCCCCATCAGATAAAAATCTTTGCAAGATGCTGCACACAAAGATGCTGTACACATTCAAAAGATCAGGATCTGCAAAAGATCAGTTCCTGCAAAATGCATTCATAGTCTATGATATCTGTAGATCATCATACACACCTCATACACACCTTGTTTAACAGACATTCATCTGCAGATCTGAAGATCTATCCTGGTGAATCTGATCTGCAGATGAATGTCTGTTAAACAAGGTGTGTATGAGATCTGCAGGTATAGACTATGAATGCATTTTACAGGAACTGATCTTTTGTAGGAAGTGATATTTTGCAGATTCTGATCTTTTGCATGTGTGCAGCATCTTTGTGTACAGCATCTTGCAAATATTTTTATCTTATAGGGAGTTCAGCTCAATAGAATAGACTGTGTAGGTATGCTCTCATACTACATAGAAGGGGGTAAAATTGGTCTGTTATCTTTCATTTTTCAAAGACTTTTACCTCAAGTGTGTACTTACCGTATATTCTCGCAAGCAAGCCGAATTTTTGCCCCCCAAAAAGGGGGTCAAAAGTTGGGGGGGCGGCTTGCTTGCGAGTCATGTGATAAAGCCCCCGCTCCCCACTCCCCCCGTGGCCGCCGCTGCTATTACCTTAGCTCGGCGCCGCTTCTATTCCCCTGTCCTGCTCGTATACGGTAATCCATTCCACAGCAGCGCACCCCACGGCGGCTGCTGTGATGATGGAGGAAACCATAGAGAGCGGTTCCCATAGTAACGGCGATACACATCACCGCTACAGGAAGCCGCTCTCTATGGTTTCCTCCGTCATCACAGCAGCCGTCGTGGGGCGCGCTGCTGTGGAATGGATTACCGTATACGAGCAGGACAGGGGAATAGAAGCGGTGCCGAGCTAAGGTAATAGCAGCGGCGGCTGCAGGGAGAGGGGCACTATATTAGCTATGCTGGGGCACTACTATACTAGCTATACTGGGGCACTACCTACCCATACTGGGCACTATACTAGCTATATTGGGCACTATGCTAGCCATACTGGGGCACTACACTAGCTATACTGGGGCACTATACTAGCTATACTGGGGCACTACCTACCCATACTGGGCACTATACTAGCTATACTGGGCATTATACTAACTATACTGGGCACTATACTACCTATACTGGGCACTATACTACCTATACTGGGCACTATACTGGGACACTACCTACCTATACTGGGCACTATACTAGCTATACTGGGCACTTTACTACCCATACTGGGCACTATACTAGCTGTACTGGGCACTATACTAGCTATACTGGGCACTATACTAGCTATACTGGGGCACTACCTACCTATACTGGGCACTATACTAGCTATACTGGGCACTTTACCACCCATACTGGGCACTATACTAGCTATACTGGGACACACTGGGGGGATCACACGGACAGCATTTCCTACCCCCGGCTTATATGAGGGTCAATCATTTTTTCCTGTTTTTTAAGGTAAAAGTTGGGGGGTCGACTTATATGCGGGTTGGCTTGCTTGCGAGTATATACGGTAGCTTTAGAATCCTAGAAAACCACTTTCCACATTACACAATACGCAAAACAAGACACATTTTGAGTGACCATATGAACTATTAACACTTGCAGAAGTGACATATCTATATATATAATAGGCTAAGTGCCTCAACCTTCAAGCAAGAAGAAGAAGTATCGCCCTGCCCCCAGGGCCGGTCCAAGCAAGAAGAAGCTAAACACTGCATTCCAGCAGCTCTGGAGGTGTGTTTAGCTTCTAAAGGCAACAATGGTTAATTTGCATATATTCAGCAGTGATGCACTGGGAGACATCTCAAGCTCACGCCAACCTGATTTATCACAAAATTTTTCTGTTTTAAGAAAGCAAACTTTTGTTTTTCTTAGCATTTTAGTAAGGGGGCTTTTAGGACCATTGTAGCCAATGGTTCTGGGTCACCATGAGCTTGCTGGTTAGTCTGTACCTCTCGACGTTACAAGCCCTACTTCATAGAGCCAAATTAATCCATGCCACGCACTTATGAGGATCAAACAATCCAAAACAGTCTGTATGCATGTTGGATTATTCTGGCTCTGTACAAATTAACAAGGTGACACATCATTGCATTCCAGTGGTTCTGGAGGTGTGTTTAGCTTCTAAGGGTAACAATGGTTAATTTGCATATATTCAGGAGTGACTGGGAGACATCTCAAGCTCATTCCAACCTGACTGATTGCAAATCTATCTATATATATATATATAATAAAGTAAGTGCCTCAACCTTCAAACAAGAAGAAGAAGAAGTAGCGCCCTGCCCCCAGGGCCGGTCTAAGCAAGAAGAAGTGGTGTCATATCAAACCAAAGGCAAAGAGGGATAATTTGCATATTCAGTAGAAGTGCATTGAGGGTAATCACAAATGTTCACTTATAGCTGAATTATTGCAGATTTGCTTCTGTTTTAAGAAGGAAAATTACACCAAGCTTTGCTTTTTTTTAGTAGGAGGGCTTTTTGGTCTCTTTTATCCTCCAATACATTCTTAGTAGTTTGGGTCACCCTGAGCTGCTTGGTTACTCTGTTGTACTGGTCCAAGCCCTATCTCATACAGCCTTATCAATCCCTGCTATGTACTGATGAGGACTAAATGTCTGAAACAGGCTGTCACATGTGGGTTTGAGATGACTGGGTAAAACTTTAAAGCTATAGACTTGCTACACACCAGTGGTTCTGGATGCTTGCTTGGCTTATTAAGGGTGAAAAGGAATTATTTGCATATTTTGTAGCAGTGCATTGTGGGTAACCACAAATATTCACTTATAGCTGAATTATTGCATATTTCATTCTGTTTTATGAAGGCAAATTACACCAAGCGTTGCATTTTTTTTAGTAGGAGGTCTGTTTGGTCCCTTTTATCCCCCTATACATTCTGAGTGGTTTGGGTCACCCTGAGCTGCTTGGTTACTCTGTTGTACTGGTCCAAGCCCTATCTCATACAGCCATATCAATCCTTGTCATGTACAGATGAGAACCAAATGTCTGAAACAGGATGTCACATGTGGGTTTGATATGGCTGTGTAAAATTTAAAGCTATAGGCTTGCTATACACCAGTGGTTCTGGATGCTTGCTTGGCTTACCAAGGGGAAAAAGGGGTAATTTGCATATTTAGTAACAGTGCATTGTGGGTAACCACAAATGTTCACTTACAGCTGAATTATTGCAGACTCCCTTCTGTTTTAAAAAGGCAAATTACACCAATACAATGTGCGGCATTGCAGGAAGTGATGACAGTGGAACGCACAATGGAACACGGAAGAGGTGAGTCATCCCCGCCCGCTGCCTCTTACTAATAGTGGCGGCTGCTACTGTGCTTAAGCAGGAGGGGGAGCGCACATGGGGGACCCAGGTGAGGGGGGAGGGTTCCTGCTGAGCTTAAGCTGAAGGGGAGCGCACATGGGGGACCCAGGTGAGGGGGGAGGGTTCCTGCTGAGCTTAAGCTGAAGGGGAGCGCACATGGGGGACCCAGGTGAGGGGGGGGTCCCTGCTGAGCTTAAGCTGGTGGTAGAGCACACATGGGGGACCAACCCCCCTCCCCGCCACTGTGCCCAATACCCCCTTCCTGCTCTCTACCCTCTTATGTGGCGTATGCTACGCCGCGGGTCGGCTAGTTGTATTTATTCATTTTAGACTTGTTTACACAATAAAACCTGAAAGCCTCAAAATGGGAAAACTTCCTTACTAAGTACAGAGTTAATAGATATAAACATTTCTCCTTTGCTGTTTGACCAAAGCAAATTTCAACTTCAGTCAAATCAGCAAGCTATTTCTGTCGGGCAATGTAACAAAACACCAGCGAGATTTAACTGTGGTGGTGGAAAGGATTTAAATCTTACTTAGAACTGTTTATAAAAGCCATTGCAAACAGCATTAAGCAAATGATGTGTTTTGTAAAGAACTTTAGCTTTACTGCTGTGAGCTAAACTACAGCGAGAGAAAGCTTTGACTATAATTCATGTCAGACACATATTGTTTCTCTTTCTCACTTTTTGCCTTAAAGAGGACCTGTAGCCAAATTAAAAAAAAAAAATAAAAAAAATATATATATATATATATATATATATATATATATATATATATATATATATATATATATATATATATATATATTACAATATTGATTTATAAATTATTTAGTCAGTGCCTGCCTATTGAATAACTCTTGTTCTTTATTTTCTGAAGTTAATCATAGACAGCAACATCTTTAATACTGGCAGGTGATCTCTGTGGAATGTTTGTTAACTTCTCTAGTTATAAAGACAGTAGAAAAGACCTGTTGGTCCCCCAGAATGCTTAGGGTGTGTGAATCTTCATAATGAAAAGCCAAGGCCAAGCCACAGTGTGAGTGTGGGGCTTACATTCTACTATACAACAGAATATATAGCTATAGTAGGGCTGTCCTGAAACCAGGATATGTATCATAAAAGTGGGTATCCTGAATAATGTACTGCATTCTACTATTTGTCATTGCGGTTCTTCTTTAACTACTGGTTAACAAAGTACTGTTATTATTATTTCTTGTTTCTTTCCAAACTATATAGACAGATCTATGAACTGTAAACAAACTCTGTTTGGCTTCATGTAAGCAATAGTTGGTATGAGTGAAATGTTTCTGTCCCCATCAACGTCAAAAAAGCCTTTGTGAAAGAAAAACAATGTCCTTATGAGTAGAGAGGGTCAAGAACAATCTAATAATTCTAGCTTGCATGCATGAAATACAACTTACAAGCGCTTTAGAATTGGGTAAGTCCAAATCAAGTATTGTATTTGAATGCAGCCAAAACATTCCTATGCGCTTAGAATATAAAAAGGATTGCAAATGTGGTTCGCGTCTTACTATTGCTGTGTTCACAATGTCGTTACACATAAATCAAGAAAAGTCTGCGCTCATAATCATAAGCTAGATACAAAAAGTCTCACTGTCCTTATACAGGTTGTCCACAGTAGAGATGGCCTGAACCTCCGATTTTCGGTTCGCGAACTTCCACAAAAAAGTTCAGTTTGCGCGTACTTTCGCGAACCGCAATAGATGCAATGGGGAGGCGAACTTGGAAAACTAGAAAAAAATTATGCTGTCCACAAAAGTGATGGAAAAGATGTTTCAAGGGGTCTAACACCTGGAGGGGGGCATGGCGGAGTGGGATACACGCCAAAAGTACTGGGGAAAAATCTGGATTGGACGCAAAGCAGCGTTTTAAGGGCAGAAATCACATTGAATGCTAAATTGCAGGCCTAAAGTGCTTTAAAACATCTTGCATGTGTATACATCAATCAGGCAGTGTAATTAGAGTACTGCTTCACACTGACACACCAAACTCACTGTATACCGCACCGCAAACAGCTGTTTTGGTAGTGACTGCCATGCTGGACTGGAGCGTACCATGGCCACATTGCTCTTCCTAACTCAGTTATGTCAGGTAATGTCTGACTGCTTTATCAACTTTCGATGGTTCTTTCTCTACCATTGTTAAAGCGTACATCTATTTTTGTAAATACTTGTTCTGCTTGCTGTTCAGTACCTGCATCGAGAATCTGTTATGGAGGGCAAGTCTGCCATTGTGAGTGACCACGGGAAATGGCCGGGGAATACTGGTTCAATTCTGGTCCGGAGTGGGAGCCTAAGTAAACGGCTACCACCCCCGCACATCCAAGGAAGGTAGCAGGCATGGCATGCACGTCCTGAGGTAGTGACCAAAAATAACAATACAGGAGGACTTTCGAAGCCCTGCTGTATATGTGAAATTAATAAACTTTAAATCCTTTAACAAGAATCTGTTATGGAGGGCAAGTCTGATGGTGCCTTCACTGTGGCTCACCAGGTTGGTCACCTCCTCAAGGAGGAGAGAATCTGTTATGGAGGGCAAGTCTGCCATTGTGAGTGACCACAGCGGGTAATGGCCGGGGAATTATGGTTCTATTCCGGTCTGGAGTGTGAGCCTAAGAAACGGCTACCACCACACATCCAAGGAAGGCAGCACAGGCATTGCATGCACGTCCCGAGGTAGTGACCAAAAATAACAATACGGGAGGACTTTTAAAGCCCTGTTGTATATGTGAAATGAATTAACTTTAAATCCTTTAATGTGAATCTGTTATGGAGGGCAAGTCTGATGGTGCCTTCACTGCGACTCACCAGGTTGGTCACCTCCTCAAGGAGGCAAGATTCTGGTATGGAGGGCAAGTCTGCCATTGTGAGTGACCACGGGTAATGGCCGGGGAATCAGGGTTCGATTCCGGTCCGGAGTGGGAGCCTAAGAAACGACTACCACCACCACACATCCAAGGAAGGCAGCAGGCATTGCATGCACCTCCCAAGGTAGTGACCAAAAATAACAATACAGGAAGACTTTCGAGGCCCTGCAGTGTATGTGAAATGAATCAACAGGTAAGTAGGTATATGCAGTAATGGGTATTACAATGTGCATCTGTCACACAGACAGGTAGTGGACAGGCACAGCGACACTAAGTGTGCTCACTTAGGTAGGTGGGTACACTGTGAACAACAGGTAGGTAGGTATATGCAGCAATGGGTATTACAATGTGCACCTGTCACACAGGTAGTGACTGACTGTGCTGGGCCTGGCAGTGGCAGTGGCACACAGTATGAATTAGCAAGGCTGTCTATGCAACACAAGTGTCAGTGGGACACACAGAAAAAAAAAATAGATCACAAGAACAAGATTAGCTCTGAAAGGAGCTGTTGTGGGGTGCTATTTTAGCAATAAGAATCATACAGGAGCAAGCTAAGAAGCCTACAAGAGCCTAACTAATCTTTCCCTATGAGAGTCTGCCAGCAGCTGTCCCTTCTCTCGCTACTGCAGGCACACGAGTGAGTATAATGGCCGGCGGTGCCTGCCTTTTATAAGGGGGGAGTGGCTCCAGGAGTGATGCACTATAGGGGCGAAATGAACTTCCAGAAAAGTTCCCGGTTCGTCGCGATCGCGAACCACGGAAGTTCACCGGGAACCGTTCGCCGGGAACCGTTCGGGCCATCTCTAGTCCACAGATCATCCCGATCAGGATTCAAACCACATGTGCCTTTTTACTCCAGAATGTATCAGCCAAAATTCACATCATATGCAAAAAAGAGAGACAAAGCAAATATAGTGTATAACTGCATTAAACTGGGGAATCTTCCAACACCTCTGCAAAGTGTCACGTTCCGTGACCTCGCACACTATACCAACTGTGCCAGGACACCCCCCAATGTGCCCGCACTCACCCAGAATTTACCCTCCAAAGTATCCGGAGGTGGGAATGAATGCTTTAGGGTTTAGAGTTCCAATATCAGCTCTGTAACGAAAACATACTATAATAGTGCAAAACCAACGAGTTTAATACTACTAATATAATAAATGGGAAAGTTCGGATGTTTAGATGTTTGGATATTTGGATGTTTGGATGTTTGTTACTCGGCACACACATAGTACATTACCTGCAACAAAGTATAGGATACTTTTTATTCCCATAACCAAAAAGGGGGCGGAGACAAATACAAATTTCACTGGAAAACGTAAACTGCAGCCATTCTTACACTGTTACACTGGAGGTGTGTTTAGCTTCTAAGGGTACAATGGTTAATTTGCATATATTCAGCAGTGATGCACTGGGAGACATCTCAAGCTCACTCCAACCTGAACTATCGCAAATTCTTTCTGTTTTAAGAAAGCAAACTTTTGTTTTTCTTAACATCTTAGTAAGGGGGCTTTTAGGACCATTGTAGTCCCTTACACACTCCAATCAGTTGTGGGTCACCATGAGCTTCTGGTAAGTCTGTACTTCTCGGTGTTACAAACCCTACTGCATAGAGCGAAATTAATCCATGCTATGCACTGATGAGGATCAAACAATCCAAAACAGTTTGTATGCATGTTGGGTTATTATGGCTCTGTACAAATTAACAAGATGATATATCATTGCATTCTAGTGGTTCGGGAGGTGTGTTTAGCTTCTAAGGGTAACAATGGTTAATTTGAATATATTCAGCAGTGATGCACTGGGAGACACCTCAAGCTCAATCCAACCTGAATTATCGCAAATTCTTTCTGTTTTAAGAAAGCAAAATTTTGTTTTTTTTTATACTGTTAATGGTAGGGTTCTCAAACTTTGCACAGTTGGTCGTTGGGTGACTAGGATTATTATTCAGAAAAGTGGTTGGAGCCTATAAAAGCCAATCAAAATTCACCTATTGATTTTCAAGGGGAATATTTACATTTCTGCCATTCTTGCACTGTTAATGGCACATGCCTCAAACCTGGTATAGTTGATCATTGGGTGACTGGGGTTCAATTTCAGAAAGGGGGTGGAGCCACAAATAGCCAATCAGATTTGTTTCATTCCAATGCAAATTATTGTTGCCAAACACCGCAAAGCTCACAAACTTGGTAATTGAGTAATTGATTAATTGTGTGTTAGGGTTAGGAAAGTGGGCACAGCCAACACCAGGCAAGTACATAAGCGGGCAACGCAGGGTCATAAGTGTAATAAAAATACAAATACAAATTTTACTGGGAAAATTTAAACAGCAGCCATTCTTACACTGTTAATGGTAGGGTTCTCAAAATTTGCACAGTTGGTTACTGGGTGACTGGGATTAATATTCAGAAAAGTGGGTGGAGCCTACAAAAAACAATCAAAAATTACCTATTAATTTTTCAGGGGAATATTTAATTGCTGCCATTCTTGCACTGTTAATGGCACAAGCCTCAAACCTGGTACAGTTAATCATTGCGTGACTAGGGTTTAAATTTATATAAGGGGGTGGAGCCCCAAACAGCCAATCTGATTTGTTTCATTTTAATGCAGGTTATTGTGGCTGGATGGTGTAATGGTTAAGGGCTCTGCCTCTGACACAGGAGACCAGGGTTCAAATCTCTGGTTAGGAAAGTGTGCACAGCCAACACCAGCCAAATACATAAGCGAGCAACGCATGGTCATAAGTGGGCGGAGACAAATACAATGTTTACTGGGAAAATGTAAACAGCAGCCATTCTTACTCTGTTAATGGTAGGGTTCTCAAACTTTGCACAGTTGGTTACTGAGTGACTGGGATTAATATTCAGAAAAGTGGGTGGAGCCTACAAAAGCCAATCAAAATCCACCTATTAATCTTTAAGGGGAATATTTAATTGATGCCATTCTTGCACTGTTAATGGCACAAGCCTCTTGCACTGTTAATCACCTGTATCTGGTACAGTTGGCCATTGGGTGATTGGGGTTCAAATTCAAAAAAGGGGTGGAGCCACAGCCAATCAGATTTATTTTATTTCAATGCAATTTATTGATGCACCTATTGATTTTTAAGGCAAATATTTAATTGCTGCCATTTTTGCATTGTTAATGGCACAAGCCTTAAACCTGGTACAGTTGATCATTGCGTGACTGGGGTTTAAATTTATATAAGGGGGTGGAGCCCCAAACAGCCAATCTGATTTTTATTCATGCCAAAGACCACAAATCTCACAAACTTGGTCATTGACTATTGACAATTGTGTGTTAGGGTTAGAAAAAGTGGCCACAGCCAACAGCAGCCAAATACATACCCGGGAAACATTAGGACATCAGTGGGTGGAGAAAAATACAAATTTCACTGCCAGAATGTAAACTGCAGCCATTCTTACACTGTCTGTCAATGGCAGGGTTCTTAAACTTTGCACAGTTGGTCACTGGGTGACTGGGATTAATAATCAGAAAAGTGGGTGGAGCCTACAAAAACTAATCAAAATTCACCTATTGATTTTCAAAGGAGTGGAGCCACAGCCAATTAGATTTATTTCATTTCAATGCCAATTATTGATGCCAAAGACAACAAAGCTCACAAACTAGGTCATCATTGAGTAATTGTGTGTTAGGATTAGAAAAAGTGGGCAAAGCTAACACTAGCCAATGCGTACATCAAAAAAGAGCGTCGGGAAAAAAGGGAGCCTGGTGTAAACGATAAGCAGTATTATCGTTTATAAAAATATTGTGTAGAATTTCGTTTACAACTAGTGTTTTAAGAATTTATAAATCATTAAATAATGTGTAGGAAATCTGCAATTCTTAAAACGTTAATCTTCCCTGTTTCTAAACTGAAACTTATAATTATGTTTGTTTAAAAAACAGTATTATTTGTTTAAACATTATAATTATATATTGTTATGAATAATCTTGATTTATCGTTTATTAATATAATAAAATGTAAAAATATTGTTTATAACAATGATATTAATATAAATACATTCATACCGGTAATAACTGTTGATTAGTATTATTAAAATTGTACTAAAACTATACCTAACCCTACTCTTACACAGAACCCTCCCTGTACCTATCCCTAACCCCTAGACCCCCTGGTGGTGCATAAACTTAAGACCCCCCCTGGTGGTGCCTAAACCTAAGACCCCCCTGGTG
The DNA here is from genome assembly GCF_040937935.1 of Hyperolius riggenbachi. Lineage (NCBI taxonomy): Eukaryota > Metazoa > Chordata > Amphibia > Anura > Hyperoliidae > Hyperolius > Hyperolius riggenbachi. Next base: position 70,273,318 of record NC_090652.1, read on the forward strand.
GTGCCTAAACCTAAGACCACCTATGGATAATAATGTTTTACAAACATTAATAAATAAAAAATTTAAATAAAAAATTTTTTTGGGGGTGGATAATAATGTTTTAGAAATGTTTTACAAATAGTGATTGTAAAAAATATATTGAAATTTACGTTACGTACTGATCGCTTTATTGTGAATAATAATGTTTTACAAACAGTAAGGGTTAAAATGTTAAATAATGTTTTAATTAAATAGGATAAATATGTTTAGCATTTTTATAAACGTTATTCGTCACGGGCTCATTTTCTAAACGTAAATCATCACAAGCACAGTTATAAAACATTAAAAATCTCAGAGCGCCATTTGTAAAACGTTAATAATCTCTGGCGCCCTTTTTTCCCTGTTCAGCGCCCATTAAACGATATTTATAATGGAAGTGAATAGGGCGCCCTTTTTGTCCACTCGTCTCATGCGCCCAAATCTACTGCTTCCCTAGCCAATTACATACCCGGGCAACGCCGGGCGACCAGCTAGTAGATAATAAAAGTAATGCACTCAAAAGCGGTGGGTATTTCACAAGCATATATGATACAGATGCAGTCCCCGGGCGACTGTCCCGATCAAAGCCGTCTCAGACCCATGCTCTCTCGCTTGCCGCTTTATGCGCTTCCGTGTGCTCTCAGTCTTGCCTGCTCACGTGTGTGCCTTACAAAATAGTTTTAAACCCATCACACTATAAAAAGTATCCTCAGCAGCCAGCAATCGGGACACTCACCTTACATACTTATAACCTACACTAATACAGCAGCATATTCTACGCTAATGCATAAACCCATAGTGCTTACCCATATATATGCAATCTCAGGCAGTCGCTCAGATAACCTAATCGATAAATTCATAATATAATCCCACACAGGTAAACCCTAAATGTTCTAAAATTACTAGATTGCCTTTTATAAATAATCTATGCCGATATATAATCTACACTAGCATATATGCCCTCAATCTTCCCCCACACACATACAATTTTGGCCGAAAAATCAAATAACATCAGAACTGAACCACAATGGCTCTAAAATCCATACAATTAAGAATTACTGACAAACAATTTATATCCAGATCCACATTTAATCCTTTTGGACTTGAAGTTTCCATTTCGAATATCCAGCGAGTCTCTTTTTTTGAGATTTCAAGTAATTTATTAGATCCTCTCCAGGCTGGTAGAAGCTTCTCTACCCCGCAGAAAAACATTTGGTCCGGGTTGCATTTGTGTTTTCTTTTGAAATGTAATGAAACAATGTGCAACTTGAACCCTTTTCGGATATTCACAATATGTTCTCCAATCCGCTACTTTAAGCGTCTAGTAGTGCAGCCCATGTATTGTAGGCCGCACGTACACCAAATTACATAAACAACATAAGAAGTGGCACAGGTAATAAAACTTTTTATATCAAATGAAGGACCGCTCACTCCAGACACTATTTTTTGCGTTTTTATCCCTTTTGCTTCACTACAGCATTTGCAACCCTATATGGGAAGAACCCATTTGTTTGCCAACCTTCCAATCTTGATTGCATTGGTGGCATAATGCAACTAGGGGCCAGTTGGTTCTTTAGATTCGCTGCTTTCCTGTAGGTAAATGAAGGCCTTGGGGGTAAGACATCTTTCAAGCAGTGCTGCTCATCAGGATTCCGGATATCCGGGCAACCCGGTTATTCAAACTTTTACACTATCCGGATCGGATTCCAGATCTCTCTAGAAATACGGCTAGCTATCTGCGTATATTTGGCTGCATAACCCGGATATCCACGGATATTGCAGATATCCAGATCCGAAATACTGTAACTAAGGAGCTGATGTCCTGGAGCCAATCAGAGGGCTCCCAGCAGAAGCCCTAGCAACCAATCACAGAGCGGAACCCTGGCCAGCCCCACCTGACCTCATTGAGCCAATCAGAGGGCTCCCAGCCTAAACCCTGGCACCCAATCACAGAAAGGAACACTGGCCAGCCACCCTGTGTAATAAGGAGGGCCGCCATGATGAGACATATCGTCTTAGCTTGCTGAATGCTCACTGAGAGACATGCACCAGTGCTGGTGGCCTACCAAGGGCTGTACACAGTTATAAACCTAATGCTGTTCAGTGATTAACCCCTTCACTACTATCACTACACTATTGTGAAATCGTTAATTAGCTTGATTGATGTCATTGTATGACAGTCAGAGTATGTGCTCCAGTGCTGCTGGGCCAAGGGCTGTACACAGAGATAAGCTGTTTAATGCTAAACCCCTTCACTATCACTACACTATTTAAATCATTAATTAGCTTGATGTCATTTGTGTGACAATCAGAGTGTGTGCTACAGGCAGCTGCTATGTGTCTGTGTGTGTGCTGTGCACAGACCAGACCAGCTGCTGCCTGCTGGCCAGCTATTAGCCTTAGGTATAGGTTAGGGATTAGGGGATAGGATTACTGTGTTATTGTGTAGTTAGTACTGCAGTCAGTGTGCTAGTAGTTGTTAGAGTAGTAGTACTACTGTCACTGTGTTAGCTTTCTATGGAAACTGCTGTGCTGTGAGCAGTGGCAGTGTGACAGTTAGTGTGCACTAGTGTCTTCTCCTCTGCTGTCTGACTGTCACTCGGCACTTGGCACGTGTCACGTGGTACTTGCCAAGTGTCACATGGCACTTGGCACATGCCACGTTGCACTTGCCACGTGTCACGTGGCACTTGCTGCGTGTCACGTGGCGCTTGCCGCGTGTCATGTGGCACTTGCCACGTGTCACGTAGCACTTGTCATGTGTCATGTGGCACTTGGCAAGTGCCACATGACAAGTGCCAAGTGACAAGTGCCACGTGACACTTGGCAAGTGCCATGTGACACGTCCGGCATGCTCCTGGCACACGTTACACCTGCTGCTGCTACATTGCCCTGCTCCTGCTGCCTGTGCAGCTCCCACCGCCAGGCCAGGGTGCCACAGGCCACTGATACCATCTATTTTTAACCCAAAACACAATTGCTGCGTAATTTTTTGGAGGTGTCTTGGCTGAAAACGGTCATGTCCCAGTTGTGCGGTTGGACTTTGGACACAATGTGGGCTGCTCGAACCGCTGTCTGGAACTTAGGCCTGATGTTAATTGACAGCCATTTTTTTTTGGGGGGGGGGGAGTTTAAGTCCCCACATCATCAATTAGTGTTCCCGTTTAAAAAATAATGATGCTACATACCTCATTTACCCTTAAAACCGTTTTTAACGCAATTTAAAGGCCACTTCCGTTTTTCTATCCAGATATCCGAATCTGCCCGGATACCAAGGATACTGAGGTCGAATATCCGGATTGGAAAATTTTGAAATCGGATATCCGACCCGGATCGGATATCTGGGTATCCGGATCCGAATCGGATCCAGATTTTGAAAAGGGGTATCTGAGCAGCACTGGTGAGAGGTTCAGTAGAAGTTCCTTATAACACAAAAAAAAAATCAGGATTGTCACTTACTTGTGCTTTCTGAAGGTCCAAATTGTATATCTACAGATGCATTTCAATAAATTGGAAAATTATGGAAAAGTGAATTTATTTCTGTAACCTAATTCAAAAAGTGAAACTCATGTGTTACAGTATATAGATTCATTAGAAGCATAATAGTCCATAGGACATTAACTTTTTCCCTTAAGCTTTTTCGTATGTGATAGTTTCAAAAAATTGTCATTGAAATGTCTGTTAAACCACCAGCAAGCAAGAAAATACTCAGAATAATTTTGACAGCACTTTTTCAACTACTTTTTGTAACTTTCTAAAATGCAAGGTGCTGAAAAAATACTTTAAATAAAAGATGACAAATTATCTCCTAGAAGAAAACTCAGGAGAAAATGTTAATTATTAAATGTGCCATAGTGATACATTTCAAGTGTTTACTTCTTTTTGTTTCGCTGATTATGGGCTACAGGTAATGACCCTCCAAAGTTCAGTATCTTCGAAAATTGCAATATTCTAAGAAAGTTCTGTACTGTGTTCAGTACTGTAGACTCATGCTGTCAGATTTAATTGAGCTAATAATCTCCGAAACACCTGCAAAGCTAAACTGGGCCATAAATTGCCTCTCAGTGAGTGAAGGGTACATGATGAGTGTATCACTCCATTGGAAACCCATGTGGGCCGTTTAGTAAAGGTTTTTAGTTTTTACTTGTTCCTAATCAATTGTTATGGGCTCCCCTAATTCATACATAAGTACTTGAGACAGGGATATCTCCTTTTCCATGAGAAAGGTTCACATTTTTTTTAATAGACATCAGGGACATCTGTATGGCTGATGTTGTGGTGACATCCCCCCCCCCTTACACACACACACACACACACACACACACACACACACACACACACACACACACACACACACACACACACACACACACACACACACACACACACACACACACACACACACACACACACACACACACACACAGTGTGATGTCAGGGCCGTAGCCCTGATAGATCCTTTTCTTTGAACCTTGTTGTATTGTGGGAAATTTAACTGCCAAGCAAGCAGTATCTCCCTCTGTTTTAGCCTATCACATTGTTAGTGGGTGTGTTTAAGGATCATAGAAACTTGTGCTGTCTGCCAGCAGTAAAGATGATAACCGACAGGTGGATCAAACAACATGAATGGATTACCGAAGAATATCAATCATTTCTTGATCTTTTTTTCTATTTTTAAATTCTTACTTTGCAATGCATTAATTTATTTTTCTCCTACTACTATCTTTTGGTAGAGTTCATTTTTAACAGCTGTGTTTTGCTACCCATTGCAAAAGTCTAAAAACTACAACAAATAGTATACAACATAATCAGCTATAGAAAGAGATTACTTTTTGTGAATATTGCTTTCTGGGTTCTGCCATGAAATCAAACAAAACAGGTATCAGATAAAGCAAATGGTCTCCTATGAAACCTGAACCCACCGTCGCATCCTCCAGCCCAGAAAGCAGATACTAAAGTGATTTGCATTTTGTGCTCTGCATTTTCTGAATCTCTTTCATTAGATTTTTGTTTCTTTCTGTTCTGTCATTTTCTCCAGGTCTTCTGCACAAATTAGTAATGCAATCATTTTTCGTATGTGATAGTTTCAAAAAATTGTCATTGAAATGTCTGTTAAACCACCAGCAAGCAAGAAAATACTCAGAATAATTTTGACAGCACTTTTTCAACTACTTTTTGTAACTTTCTAAAATGCAAGGTGCTGAAAAAATACTTTAAATAAAAGATGACAAATTATCTCCTAGAAGAAAACTCAGGAGAAAATGTTAATTATTAAATGTGCCATAGTGATACATTTCAAGTGTTTACTTCTTTTTGTTTCGCTGATTATGGGCTACAGGTAATGACCCTCCAAAGTTCAGTATCTTCGAAAATTGCAATATTCTAAGAAAGTTCTGTACTGTGTTCAGTACTGTAGACTCATGCTGTCAGATTTAATTGAGCTAATAATCTCCGAAACACCTGCAAAGCTAAACTGGGCCATAAATTGCCTCTCAGTGAGTGAAGGGTACATGATGAGTGTATCACTCCATTGGAAACCCATGTGGGCCGTTTAGTAAAGGTTTTTAGTTTTTACTTGTTCCTAATCAATTGTTATGGGCTCCCCTAATTCATACATAAGTACTTGAGACAGGGATATCTCCTTTTCCATGAGAAAGGTTCACATTTTTTTTAATAGACATCAGAGACATCTGTATGGCTGATGTTGTGGTGACACCCCCCCCCTTACACACACACACACACACACACACACACACACACACACACACACACACACACACACACACACACACACACACACACACACACACACACACACACACACTGTGATGTCAGGGCCGTAGCCCTGATAGATCCTTTTCTTTGAACCTTGTTGTATTGTGGGAAATTTAACTGCCAAGCAAGCAGTATCTCCCTCTGTTTTAGCCTATCACATTGTTAGTGGGTGTGTTTAAGGATCATAGAAACTTGTGCTGTCTGCCAGCAGTAAAGATGATAACCGACAGGTGGATCAAACAACATGAATGGATTACCGAAGAATATCAATCATTTCTTGATCTTTTTTTCTATTTTTAAATTCTTACTTTGCAATGCATTAATTTATTTTTCTCCTACTACTATCTTTTGGTAGAGTTCATTTTTAACAGCTGTGTTTTGCTACCCATTGCAAAAGTCTAAAAACTACAACAAATAGTATACAACATAATCAGCTATAGAAAGAGATTACTTTTTGTGAATATTGCTTTCTGGGTTCTGCCATGAAATCAAACAAAACAGGTATCAGATAAAGCAAATGGTCTCCTATGAAACCTGAACCCACCGTCGCATCCTCCAGCCCAGAAAGCAGATACTAAAGTGATTTGCATTTTGTGCTCTGCATTTTCTGAATCTCTTTCATTAGATTTTTGTTTCTTTCTGTTCTGTCATTTTCTCCAGGTCTTCTGCACAAATTAGTAATGCAATCATTTTTTTAAGATGTTTCCCCCTCTCAAACTAATCAGATGTATTGGTTTGGTCTTTACTTGTTTTTCTGGTAATATTATAAATGTCCCAGTTACGCTCATGTATTTAAGTCAGTGGAAAACGAGTGGCAATCCTGCTGTTTATGATAAATTCTTGTTTTCGATAGTGCTTACAAACGTCCTTCTTCAGAGCTTTATGACCATTGATGGGCTGTTTGAGGTATTCTCCGTTCTGGGAGAAACTGTATACTTGTCCCTGTTCTACTTGCAGTTTACTTTGTTTTGTGTAAGTGCCTGGAACACGGCCTGGCTGTCCATGTTCTACTATCTACGACTCGTCAACTCTTCTAACAGTCTCCTTATGAAGATGAAGACTCAGTTTGTGTCTTCAGCCCCCCAAATAATCATGGGATCTATTTTTAGCTCTGGCGCCATTAATCTTGGAATTTTCTGGTCACTAAAAATCACTGTATTTCATAACAGAACTATAAAGGAAGGCATGAGAGATTACGGGGTCTCGTTGAATCCAGTTTTTACAATGTTCAGCTCACACGTTGAATTTCTACTTCCATTTATTCTTACTTGTCTCAGTATCGGTGGATGTGTCACAATTCTTCTGCGACATGTCCGTAGTATAAATCTGAGTGACTCCAATTTAACTTCTTCTCAACTACAGGGCCACATCCAAGCTGTCAAATCATTGATAGGTCGAGTTCTACTGGACTTATGCTTCTTTGTTACTGTTTTTGAATGTGTAGTAACATCATTTCGGGTCAGAAGCATTTATGAAGGCAGTAGTTGGTTGATTGTTCTGTTTTACCCAACAGCTCAAAGTCTCATTTTGATCTATGGAAATCCAAAACTGAGAAACAAAATGTTTAGGAAAATCACCTTCACATATAAAAATGCCTTCTTTACAAACAAACTACAAACTCCTGAACTGCAAATCTAGAAAAATTATGCCTCTGAAGAAGCGACCTCGCTAAGGGTCGCTAAATGTGCATTAGGTATCTCACATGTGATAAACATGTATTTAGGACTATTTTTCTGCTGTATTATGTTCGATTATTTATTGTTATTGTAATTTAAAGTTCCATTTCACGCTCAAAACTGAGACTAATAGGCCGTTAAACCCCCAATTTGTATTCTGTTTGTTATTCTATTGTATGCCAAAAGGCTGTTTCATTTTGGTTATTTTTTTTTTTAACTATATAACAAACTACAATGTGATACTCATTTACTGCAAAAGGACAACAGAGTTAATTGACTAACGCTACACTGGCATTGGATAACATCTATATTCAAGCAAAATGTAATTGTCTCTTATTAGATAGCAACAGCTTTGAACTCTCATTTGGGTCATATCAGGGTATAAGGAGTTAATGTGTGGTAATACAGCACCTGCAGAAAGATGTTTTCTTTAGTTGAGCCAATTACGCGCTTTGCCATTCTCCCCCTTCTTCAGAAGAAGGTGCGAGAATGCCGAAACGTGTAATGACACTGACGGCACACTAAGGAACAGGACCCGTCTACCCTCACCTGCAGGTAACGGCCCTCTGACACCATGGACATCCACAACTGGCCATGGCAGTGTATATTCCCAGGGACCAGTTCCATGGGGACCTGTTTTAACCCCAGAGTGTGTGACATGCTATCCATTATTATCCATCTTATAAGTGTATTTTATTGTAATCTTTTTGCACAATAAAAAAGTTAATAAACCAAAGAGCACTCTTGTTTTTACCAGATCATAATACTTCCAGTGATGATCATAATCAACTAATTACGATTACGCAAAATTTCTCATACATTTTCGCATTTACGCTTATACGTAATTACGGTTTGTAAAGTAATTTGATTTCGTATGGTGATTCGAAATTTTGCCTAAAATTTCTCTTAATTTTCGTGTAATTTTGTGCTAACTTTGGCAGCAAATAGCAAAGCCCCCATACATGGTAGTGACACCAAAATTGCTACATATGTTAAAGGGGAACTTCAGCATAAACAAACATACTGTCATCAAGTTACATTAGTTATGTTAATTAGAATAGATAGGTAATATAATCTCTTACACCCACTGTTTTAAAAGAACTGGCAAATGTTTGTGATCATGGGGGCTGCCATCTTTGTCATGGGGGCAGCCATCTTTTTGGTTGAAAGGAGGTGACAAGGAGCAGGAGACACAGTTCCAACTATCCTGTGTCCTGATTACCTCTCCCAGCTGCACACGCTAGGCTTCAAATGTCAAATTCAAAATGTAAAAAAAAAAAAAATTGCACCAAAACAGCAGAACGAGAACAACAACATCAGAAATCCCATCATGCTTTGCACAGCATCAGGGGAAAAAAGCCCGGGCAGTTTTCTTCTGTGCAGCTAAAAATGAGGCTTGTATAGGAGAAACAAAGTTCTGATGCTGTGAAACTGTTAAAGAAACACCAGGCCTTTTCAGTGCTGCTGAGTCGATTTTTAGTCCGGAGGTTCACTTTAAGGAGAATAGTGGGTACAAATCAAAAAGACCTTGGGCTTGATTCACAAAGCGGTGCTAACCTACTTAGCACGTCTAAAGTCTTTAGACGCGCTAACCAGGGTGCTAAGTAGGTTAGCACCGGATTTCTCAATCAGATCGTGCGCTAACTTTGCGCGCGTAAAGTTTTACGCGCGCAAAGTTTTACACGCGCTAAGTCCCATAGACTTTAATGGGCACTTCGCGCGGTGCGCCCTGTGCTCTGTGCAGTACGCGCGTAAAGTTTTACGCGCATAATGTTTTGCGCGCGTAAAGTTTTATGCGCGAAAAGCTTGTTTAGACGTGCTAAGGGGGTTTTCACAGGCGTGCTAACAGTTAGCACCGCTTTGTGAATCAAGCCCCTTGTAGTTTTTGAAAACATTGATTTTAAAAATCAAAGAAAAAAACATTTTTTAAACAAAAAAAATTGGTTTAAAAACCATTTTTCCTTGTATATTTAAAATAAATTTTCTCAAAAACGACATGCTCTTTTTAAAAAATGCTACTAACCGCCAAATTTATCACCAAATTTTGCAAATTTGCGCAAAATTACACAATACATTGCACAAAATTATGAAATGTTACTATTACATACAAAATTATTTTACGATTTTTCCCTGTAATTTCGCATTACAATTACGATGCGTAAATGCGAATTTTGATACAAAATTTTGCATATGCAAAATTTCAACCCACCACTGAATACTTCACCTTTGGTTGTGAATACACCCCATGGTAACTAAATAATCAAAGTCCAAGATTCATGACATTGACTAACCAAAAATCCCTCCTAGTGGCCTAATCCAAGGATCCCCTTAAAGAGAACCAGAGACGAAGCACCCTCATGTATTTTATTACATTTATCAGTGGGAACATGACAGTAAACACCTATCATGCTTTTAGTTTTATTCTTCTCAGTCTAATCTGTTATCAGCTGTGATAACAATCCAACGACTGATTCAGTCTAGGTTTGACCTGGAATCATTATAGCTGAGTCACTCTTCTGTGGAGTCTTTTCAAGCCCAAGCCTGCCACCTCCTGGCTCAGATTTCATACTCAGAGCTGTTGACATGGGAGGGGCTGCTGCTGCCGAGAAAGAATCTCTGAAACAGACAAGTGTATCTGTGTACATTGTGCAGCCAGTCATTATCTACTGTATGCAGTTTCATTTCTATGAGAGACACTTCCTACAGGCAGCCACACAGCATGCCAGAATAATAAAGTTGAAAGCACACAGATGAAAGCCTGCTGCAGCCCTGCTTGTCTATAGTCTCATAGAGGCTAGACAGCACATCCAGAACAGCTTATAACCTGGCGGCCATATTGGATATTTCCTGGAGCAATAATGGATAAAAAACACTCAAAAAGGCACACCAGAGTGGCGAAATTATCAAGTAGAGCATTTATTCTTTACAAGCTATCGACCAATAAGTTCATTTTGTGTGAATCGTTCATCTCTGGTTCCCTTTAAGTGAATGGAGCTGTAGAGTGAGTGAAACTTTAGTATTGTTAATATGTTAGATGGCTAAACTACTAAATCACTAAAACACCATTATAATTAATCACATCTTTCTTTTTATGAATACAGCAATCTTCATTTATATTTTACAGCAAAGAAATGCTGATCTGAAATCAGATACCCATATTTTCATAAATAAACTCAGTGGTATAACTACAAATCATGGGGCCCACCAGCAAAACAAATTACTGGGGCTCCTCAACATTTGCACCCATTTTTTGTTGCCACTCCTTAGTGTTCCTCAAAACCTGGGCTCCCATCTTGCAAGGGTCATAAAACAAGTATGGCCATCATGATTTTCACACCCATAACAAGTGTAGTCACAAAAACACCTGATCTGGAGGATATAAAACTATATTAGAGGCAGGGATAGATAGTAGTTGAGGGTCCCAACAGCTCTGCCACCCCTGTAGCCACAGGGGCTTCTCCTCTATAGATATATCCCTGAATAGGCTCTCTAATGTTTAAACATATATCTTACTGCTGTTCATTCAATACATACGACCCACTTTGTCTCTAGTTCTTCAATAATTATTGTAGAATAAATTCATAATAATGTTGTGCAAAAATTGTGTCTTCACAGCTCTTTGTGCCTAATTCCAAAACCATTACTTGTTGTAATGATCCGTTCAGCTGTCTGCACAGACAGACAGCTGTTTGACCATTCCTTAAAGAGACACTGAAGCGAAAAAAAAATGATGATATTATGATTTGTATGTGTAGTACAGCTAAGAAAAAAAACTTTAAGATCAGATACATCAGTCTAATTGTTTCCAGTACAGGAAGAGTTGAGAAACTCCAGTTGTTATCTCTATGCAAAAAAGCTATTAAGCTCTCCGACTAACTTGGTCGTGGAGAGGGCAGTAATCTGACTTTTATTATCTCAACTGTAATTGAACTGTTTACTTTTCCTCTGGCAGAGGAGATGTCATTACTTCACAGACTGCTCTGAAAGACTCATTTTGAATGCTGAGTGTTGTGTAATCTGCACATATTATAGGATAATGCAATGTTAGAAAAAACACTATATACCTGAAAATAAAAGTATGAGAATATTTTCTTTGCTGCTAATCTTCTAGTAATTATTCATAGTACACAACCAATTCATTATATCATTTTTTTTTTCGCTTCAGTGTCTCTTTAAGTCTGAGGGCTGCAGGTCTCTGGAAAAAGACCTGTCTTCATCTTGCAACTTTCAGAGCTGCTTTGCTGAGGAATTTGCATACATGCAAATTGCCTAGCTGCCTCCTTTGATGGCTGGCAGTATAAAAGCCTTCTGCTCCCAGAATGCTTTGCTGGTCATGATGGTTTGTTACTGCTGGAGTGTCAGCCTTGCTATTGTTTGCTAAAGATTATCTTAGAGTATTCCTGGGGGCTGCACTAGGCATCACTCAAGTGTAGTCAGGTTGTATTATCTGTATTGCCTGTTCTGTCTTGTCTTGTCCTTGTGATTGCACTGTCGCCAGCAGTTGGCGATGGTGAATTGTTTGGTCCAAAACCTGAATCGCACTTGCCCTAGCGTTAGTGGCAGTGGATCTCTCTAGTTTATGTCTTGGAGTTTTACCGTAGCGGCGGTTGCTACTGGTTACTCCTTCTGTTTGTAGGGTTGAGACGAGATTTTCGAAATTTCGCGTTAGTATAATTACGCATGCGAAATTTGCTATTACGATGCGAAATTATGGTAGCGTAATTGCCATTAAAATCGTAATTGAAAATACCGTAAGAGTAATTTTCAACGCGTAATTTCGTGTTTCGTACATAACGTAATTTCGCGTTAAACCATAACGTAATTTCGCATTAAACCATCCCGTAATTTCGCATTTCTTCGGAATTTCGCGAATTTTGTAATTACTTGTTAGCTATAAAAAATTACTTGTTCGCATTAGCCAATCAGAAGCGAATCAGCGGTAGTCAGACGAACGCTAACAAATTTTCGCATATAAACGCTTATTCGCGTTAAATAATGTAAAAACTAAGCATGCGCAGTTCAAGAGTGTAAACTACGCTTACAAACGTTTGCATGCAAGGCAAACGTAATTTCGCGATACCCACCGTAACGCGAAAATGACGCGAAAATTAACGCTTACAGTAATATGAACTATCGCGAAATTACGTTATGTAACTACGCTTACAAACGGTTGCATGCAAGGCAAACGTAATTTTGCGATACCCACTGTAATGGGAAAATTACGCGAAAATTACGCTTACGCGGAATTTCGCGAAATCCTTCTTCATTACGATTATGTACTTACGGCCATAATCGTAATTACACTAATTACGCGAAATTTCACGAAATCGTAATTAAGTCATTACGCTCATCTCTATTGTCTGTCTTGCCATGTGGATCACACTCGCTCTGGCGGAAAGAGCAGTGGATCCTGCTAGGCCTATTCCTGTACTCGGATCACACTTGCTCTGGTGGACAAGAGCAGTGGATCCTGCTAACTCTGTTTCTGTACTCGGATCACACTTGCTCTGGTGGAAAAGAGCAGTGGATCCTGCTAGTTCTGTTTCTGCACTCTGTTTCTGCACTTGGATCACACTTACATACATACATTATAGAGAGAGTTAGGGGTAGTGAGCCCCTCAAGGCGCGATCTGGCCACCCGAATAATGTTGCTCGGCTGCTCCCATGAACACTAAACAATTGAAAAGAGACAAAGAAGGGAGCGCTCTGAGAAGTCAATCAGCAAAAGGCAAAACAAAGGTGGAATGGTCTCACCTAATAGCAGTGTGGCCAGCACAGCGTGCTCAGCCGCGATAGGCAGTTGTCCCTCTATGCCAGCCGGGGACCAGGCTTTCCGTAACGGCGGGGCGGAAGTCCGTGACGTCACCTTCCCAGTAGTCCTAGCGGTAGTTGCTATGGGGACCTAGACGCTTCCTCTATCACACGCACAGAAGCGTGGTGAGCGGCGTCTGGTCCTCCGTAGGGGCTGGGAGGCAAAGTGGGGCAAAAAGGCACAGATGCAGGGATAAAGTAAAATAATTTAATGCACAAGCATAGACTTGAGAAAGCGGGGACTGTTTTCCCGTGAAACGCGTTGTCTATGCTTGTGCATTAAATTATTTTACTTTATCCCTGCATCTGTGCCTTTTTGCACAAAAATCCCCCCCACTTTGCCTCCCAGCCCCAACGGAGGACCAGACGCCGCTCACCACGCTGCTGTGCGTGTGTTAGAGGAAGCGTCTAGGTCCCCATAGCAACTACCGCTAGGACTACTGGGAAGGTGACGTCACGGACTTCCGCCCCGCCGTTACGGAAAGCCTGGTCCCCGGCTGGCATAGAGGGACAACTGTCTATCGCGGCTGAGCACGCTGTGCTGGCCACACTGCTATTAGGTGAGACCATTCCACCTTTGTTTTGCCTTTTGCTGATTGACTTCTCAGAGCGCTCCCTTCTTTGTCTCTTTTCAATACATACATTATGTCTCTGTGCTCTCTCCCTCGAGAGAAACTATCCTGCTCTGTATTGCCCCATTACGTACAATCCTTTACTGGCATCTGTGGCGGTGCAGAGGATCTGTTCCTCTGCACTCCACAGCTCCATCTGCCGGTTGGAATTCCTCTCTACGGGTGCATCTGCACCTTAGCTGGGTTCTCTTGTCCAAAAGCTTGTGGAGGATTTCCGTGGTGTCGGCGCGCAGGTTGTGCGCTGTTCACGTAGATAATTACACAATCGTTACACTTGTTTTAGTAATGAAGAACTGAAATGCAGAGACAGAGTTTATAAAAATAAGAAGGCTCAGCTTACGGATTGATGCGATCAAATAGGTCAATCGGCAAATTCAGCAAATCAGCTCACATATTTTGGAGCAAACATGTTAGCTCCAATACGTACAGTGGCTTGCAAAAGTATTCGGCCCCCTTGAAGCTTTCCACATTTTGCCATATTACTGCCACAAACATGAATCAATTTTATTGGAATTCCACGTGAAAGACCAATACAAAGTGGTGTACACGTGAGAAGTGGAACGAAAAGCATACATGATTCCAAACATTTTTTACAAATAAATAACTGCAAAGTGGGGTGTGCGTAATTATTCAGCCCCCTGAGTCAATACTTTGTAGAACCACCTTTTGCTGCAATTACAGCTGCCAGTCTTTTAGGGTATGTCTCTACCAGCTTTGCACATCTAGAGACTGAAATCCTTGCCCATTCTTCTTTGCAAAACAGCTCAAGCTCAGTCAGATTAGATGGACAGTGTTTGTGAACAGCAGTTTTCAGATCTTGCCACAGATTCTCGATTGGATTTAGATCTGGACTTTGACAGGGCCATTCTAATACATGGATATGTTTTGTTTTAAACCATTGCATTGTTGCCCTGGCTTTATGTTTAGGGTCATTGTCCTGCTGGAAGGTGAACCTCCGCCCCAGTCTCAAGTCTTTTGCAGTCTCCAAGAGGTTTTCTTCCAAGATTGCCCTGTAATTGGCTCCATCCATCTTCCCATCAATTCTGACCAGCTTCCCTGTCCCTGCTGAAGAGATGCAATCCCCAAGGATGATGCTGCCACCACCATATTTGACAGTAGGGATGGTGTGTTCAGAGCGATGTGCAGTGTTAGTTTTCCGCCACACATAGCGTTTTGCATTTTGGCCAAAAAGTTCCATTTTGACCTCATCTGACCAGAACACCTTCTTCCACATGTTTGCTGTGTCCCCCACATGGCTTGTGGCAAACTGCAAATGGGACTTCTTATGCTTTTCTGTTAATAATGGCTTTCTTCTTGCCACTCTTCACTAAAGGCCAACTTTGTGCAGTGCACAACTAATAGTTGTCCTATGGACAGATTCCCCCACCTGAGCTGTAGATCTCTGAGGCTCGTCCAGAGTCACCATGGGCCTCTTGACTGCATATCTGATCAGCATTCTCCTTGTTCCACCTGTGAGTTTAGGTGGATGGCCTTGTCTTGGTAGGTTTACAGTTGTGCCTTACTCCTTCCATTTCTGAATGATCACTTGAACAGTGCTCCGTGGGATGTTCAAGGCTTTGGAAATCTTTTTATAGCCTAAGCCTGCTTTAAATTTCTCAATAACTTTATCCCTGACCTGTCTGGTGTGTTCTTTGGACTTCATGGTGCTGTTGCTCCCAATATTCTCTTAGACAACCTCTGAGGCCGTCACAGAGCAGCTGCATTTGTACTGACATTAGATTACACACAGGTGCACTCTATTTAGTCATTAGCACTCATTAGGCAATGTCTATGGGCAACTGACTGCATTCAGACCAAAGGGGGCTGAATAATTATGCACACCCCACTTTGCAGTTATTTATTTGTAAAAAATGTTTGGAATCATGTATGATTTTCATTCCACTTCTCACGTGTACACCACTTTGTATTGGTCTTTCACGTGGAATTCCAAAAAAATTGATTCATTTTTGTGGCAGTAATATGACAAAATGTGGAAAACTTTGGGGGCCGAATACTTTTGCAAGCCACTGTATGAGCTGATGATTTGATGAGTTTATTGAGAGTCCTATTTGTACACACTAAACAATACAGTTTATACTGATGTGATGGAAACACAAAAGTAGCATGCCCAACTATTTGGTCTTACAGTGAAATTAACATCCAAACTCCCTCCCCTCCCATGCTCCCACAGGCCTTCCATTGGCCTTCCATTGAGGCACCACAACTCCTAGCATGCCCTATTGAATAACCATAGCTCCCTACATGCCCCCAGAATAGCACCACAGAACCCAGCATGGCACCACAGAACCCAGCATGCCTCCCACTGAGGCACCACAGCTCCCAGCATGACACCATAGAGGCTCCACAGCTTTGACTCTGCCTGGGGGACACCCGGGGCAACCCAGAATAGATTTGTGGCACATTCCACTGATCTCTGGGTCTAGCGATGCCCCTCAGCCCCTGGTACTCGTGTCTCTGAGTACTTCCAAAGAGGAGCGGCTCTGTACTGGCCATATGGGAGTTCTTCTACAGAGACCAGAGTGCTTGTTTTGAGGCTTTCTGAGGAGACCCAAGGGCCTCTTTGACATTAAAGTCGTAGGATGTAAAATCATCTTCAATTCGTTATGACTCCTCAGTTAGCTCTTTTGCATATTGGTATTATGTCCATTCTCACTCAATTTCATCTAATAACACCACATATTCTATGTGCAGCTAGATGCCTGATCACCGCTAGCTGGGGAACTGCAAATGCCTCTATGTTTTCGCAGTTAAAATGTCAGGTTGATTCCAATCTGCAAATGGAAAAATCCTTCAGACATCAAAAAATTAACCAGGGAGCTCCCTATGCGTTGACCATAGGACTGGCCTACAGTCACTACTAAGAACACATCTTAACATTTTATCTGTAATTACGACATTTTCTAACTCCTTTGATCTCTCCTTAATACACTCTGCCTATTGTTGGAATTACTTTGCCTAGTGTACTGTACTCCCAAATGCTTACTTATTGTATATTTTTTTACGGTTTACTGTTTGTTCTTAAAGTTTACATCTTAAATTGGACTGACTCAATTCTCTCTCAACTATATGAAGTATGATATGAATCTACGTATGGTATCCTTTTGTTATATACTTACATTGAATAAAAATTCAAGATTTAAAAAAGAAAAAAGTTGGAAGCTGTAAAAATAGGCTGGTGGCGGAATGAGGGGTCACAGAGAGGGCCGGGAAGTGATCTAGAGCAGAGCCGGGACAAGGTCCTCCAGCACCCAAGGCTGAGACACCAAAGTGCGCCCCTCCATCCCTCCCACCTCAGCTGTCACACACTGATTGCTATTAGACTAAGAGGGCCACAGGGCCCACAACCTCCCCAACACCTTAATATCTAGTTATCTGGCTTGCAGTCACTGCTATGTATCCCTTTTTCTTATTTCTTTCTGCTTCATACACAATTAGGAATGACAGCTGAATGAATTGTGCGCCCCCTCCTACACTGCGCCCTGAGGCTGGAGCCTCTCCAGCCTATGCCTCGGCCCGGCCCTGATCCAGAGCCTTCCCTGTTAAGTATCTAAGGTTTTTTTAGTAGGTTTCAGTTGTCCTTTTTTCCCAGTTTAATGATAGGTTTAGATTCAGTTTACATTCTAAAAATCTCTTTTGTCATTAAAGGGACTCCGAGCTCAAGTAAAAAAAGAAAGTTGTACTCACCCGGGGCTTTTTCCAGCCCAGTGCTGGTCGGGAGGTCCCACGACGGCGTCCTGGCTCCTCTCCTAGTCCCCGCTCCGGAATGGCTGACCGGCCGCAGCCCGGGCGACACTCTGCTGAGTGTCAGGCTGTTCCTTCCCCGTATGACGCGGCTGACGTCACACGCCGGCTACCTCGCGTCATCACGGCGGCCGGCGTGGCAGTATGGCGCATGCGGCCGGTCAGCCATTCCGGAGCGGGGACTAGGAGAGGAGCCAGGACACTGTCGTGGGACCTCCCGACCAGCACTGGGCTGGAAAAAGCCCCGGGTGAGTACAACTTTCTTTTTTTACTTGAGCTCGGAGTCCCTTTAAAAAAATTGCATCACAGTAAAATCCATTTCTGGACTTCTACAGTCTGTATTAACCAGTTCACCCCCAAGGGTTTTTATCCTAACGGACCAGAGCAATTTTCAGTTGTCAGTGCTCCTCCCTTTTATTCCCTAATAACTTTATTACTACTTATCACAAGAAAATGATCTATACCTCGTTTTTTTCGCCACCAATTAGGCTTTCTGTGGATAGTACATTTTGCTAAGAATTTTTTTATTCTAAATGCGTTTTAATGAGAACAACAGAAAAAAAAGAAAAAAAAGAATTATTTCTCAAGTTTCAACCATTATAGTTTTAAAATTAAACATTCTCCTGTGGATAAAACAAACACGTTTTATTTGCCAAGTTGTCCCGATTATTAAACAGTTTAAATGATGTCCCTATCACAATGTATGGCGACAGTATATTATTTTGAAATATAAGTGTTATTTTTCTGTTGTGTTTTTTTTTTATTCTGGCCATAATTACAAGCCCCTATGTAATAAATTAAAATTAATTTTCCCCCATAAAATATAAATTAACAAAGCTGAGTCCCTAAGGCAACTATTTATTTATTTTTTTTAGCTGATTTTTTTTTTTACAAGTGTTTTTTTTTTTTGGGGGGGGGGGGGGGGGTTGGAAGTGTAATTTTATTAAGATCTGTATGTACTTGAAAATGAATGTATTTTGTAGGTGTAATGTACTTTTTGGCCACAAGATGGCGCTAGTGAACACTCATAGGAAATGTTCACTTTTTTTTTTCTTCACTTTATTTAATTGTTACATTTCCTGTTATTGTGAATGGACGTTCGCGGTCACGTCCATTCACTCCAGGCACTGCGATTGGGTAGAGGACCGTTCGGTCCTCTTCCCCAATCACCCAGCACAGAAGCCCGACGGAAAAAGCGGCGGTAGCGGCGGACACACGGCGGTAGCAGTGGCGGGAACGCGGGACTTATTAAAACGTCATGTTGCTGTTAATAGCGGTAAGCATGACGTTTTAATACGTTAGGATGTCAGTAAATGGTTAAATGTTTGTGTGTGTGTGTGTGTATGTGTCTGTCAATGTAGATGCAATATTTTACTACTTAAAAAGAACTTTATAAGGTAAAGGTGGCCACACACCATACCATTTTTTAAATATATGTTCAATTTAAGAATAGCAATCAATTTTTCTGACTGATTTAAAAAATCATTTAAAGGGATACTGTAGGGGGGTCGGGGGAAAATGAGTTGAACTTACCCGGGGCTTCTAACAGTCCCCCGCAGACATCCTGTGTTGGCGCAGCCACTCACCGATGCTCTGGCCCCGCCTCCGGTTCACTTCTGGAATTTCAGACTTTAAAGTCTGAAAACCACTGTGCCTGCGTTGCCGTGTCCTCGATCCCGCTGATGTCATCAAGAGCGCACAGCGCAGGCCCAGTATGGTCTGTGTCTGCGCAGTACACTCCTGGTGACATCAGCGGGAGCGAGGATACGGGCGTGCAGGCGCAGTGGTTTTCTGACTTTAAAGTCAGAAATTCCAGAAGTGAACTGGAGGCGGGGCCGGAGCATCGGTTAGTGGCTGCGCCAACACAGGATGTCTGCGGAGGACCATTAGAAGCCCCGGGTATGTTCAACTTATTTTCTCTTGACCCCCCTACAGTATCCCTTTAAAAAATATGACCAATGTACCACACACATGTATGTTCAATTTTTCCCCTATTATGATAAAAATGATTGGAAACTCTGCCAAAATTGCTAGGGTGTGTATATTAATAAATTGACAATCTAACACACACCTGTAACGATTGGTGTCAGCAACACAGATTTTTCTGATTATTGGTGATCTGCAGTATCACCAATAATACAGATGCTATACCAGATTATGTGGTGAGCTGCAGAATCACCAATAATACTAGTATAGCTAGACACAGGACACCCAATGTAGTATAGTGTTTGGTGCAACAGTACTCTAAGGAGTTATCTCCCGAGAAGTGGGAGATACAGACACTACTGCAGTCAAGGATTCCCTGAGAGGCAGGGAATCAGACTGTACTGCAGCCAGTGGACACCTGAGGGGCAGGGACCACTGTTTTGAGAGATATGGTGAAGATTGATCTGCAGTTAGAGATTCCTTGATGAGCAAGGACTCAGACTGTACTGCAGCCAAGGATTCCCTGAGAGGCAGGGAATCAGACTGTACTGCAGCCAGTGGACCTAGAGAGACAGAGATCCACTGACTATGCTGCCTGATGGCCACCAGAGGAGCTGGTGTCCATAGGACTGATATAGCAGCAAGTAACCACCTGAAGAGCAGGTGTCACAGGTGTACAGTAAGGCTGTTCACCCAAGAGATAGGTGACAGCCAGGAAGGTCAGACAAGCCCGGTCGGCAACACACGGACAGACAAAGTACAGAAGCGGAAGACTGATTCGGTATCCAGGTACAGGCAGTGTTGGCAACAGATAATCAGATAGGCAGAAGTACCGAATCAGCGGACAGGAGGATAGTCAGGTAAGCCAAAGGTCATAACAGGTAATAATAATGTGTAACAGTTCTAGACTTAGGTGTGAGGTCCTTGGTTTCAACACCCTGGAACTAGTCTAACACATAAACAGTAACAGAGCAGTGATCTCCTAGTCTTGGGTGGGAGGTCCTTGGTCACAACACCCTGGAACTAGTCTAACACATAAACAGTAACAGAGCAGTGATCTCCTAGTCTTGGGTGTGAGGTCCTTGGTCACAACACCCTGGAACTAGTCTAACACTTAAACAATAACAGAGCAGTGATCTCCTAGTCTTGGGTGTGAGGTCCTTGGTCACAACACCCTGGAACTAGTCTAACACATAAACAGTAACAGAGCAATAGTACTTTAGCTATCAATGGAATCTGACTCTGACATCTGACTCTGATGTGAATTCCCAGCTCCGGCTGGTTCTAACTAGAGGTGTAGCGAACGGTTCGCCTGCGAACGATTCCAGGCGAACTTCCGTGGTTCGCGTTCGCCTGGACCAGGCGAACTTTTGCGGAAGATCGATTCGCCCCATAATGCACTATGAGGGTCAACTTTGACCCTCTGCATCACAGTCAGCAGGCACATTGTAGCCATTCAGGCTACACTAAGCCCTGGAGCCCCACCCCCCCTTAGATAAGGCAGGCTCCAGCGGCCATTAGCCTCACTCGTGTGCCTGCTGGAGACAGACAAGGGACAGCTGCTGCAGACTTGTTCTTCTAGGGACAGATTAGTTAGGCTCTTGGCTGCTTATCTTGCTCCTGGCTGATTGTTATTGCTTTTATAGCACCCCTCAATAGCTCTTTTCAGAGCTCATCCTGAAATTTTTTTTTCTGTGTGTGTCAAACTGAAACTTTTGTTGCATGCACAGCCTTGCAATTGATAGTGTGTGTGCCACTGCCAGCAGCCCAGCACATTCAGTGACTACCTGTGTGTGTGACAGGGAGCTGCACATTGTTCTACCCAGTACTGCATATACTGCAGTACCTGTTGTGTTTACTTAACCCACCTCATCACTGCATCTCACTACCTGTTGTGTTGAGTGAACCCACCTCACTGCATCTAAGTACCTTTACTGTTCAGTGAACCCAGCTCACTGCATCCTACTACCTGTTGTGTTGAGTGAACCCACCTCACTGCATCTAAGTACCTTTACTGTTCAGTGAACCCAGCTCACTGCATCTCACTACCTGTTGTGTTGAGTGAACCCACCTCACTGCATCTAACTACCTATTGTGTTGAGTGAACTCACCTCACTGCATCTAAGTACCTTTACTGTTCAGTGAACCCAGCTCACTGCATCCTACTACCTGTTGTGTTGAGTGAACCCACCTCACTGCATCTAAGTACCTTTACTGTTCAGTGAACCCAGCTCACTGCATCTCACTACCTGTTGTGTTGAGTGAACCCACCTCACTGCATCTAACTACCTGTTGTGTTGAGTGAACCCACCTCACTGCATCTAAGTACCTTTACTGTTCAGTGAACCCAGCTCACTGCATCTCACTACCTGTTGTGTTGAGTGAACCCACCTCACTGCATCTAAGTACCTTTGCTGTTCAGTGAACCCAGCTCACTGCATATCACTACCTGTTGTGTTGAGTGAACCCACCTCACTGCATCTAACTACCTGTTGTGTTGAGTGAACCCACCTCACTGCATCTAAGTACCTTTACTGTTCAGTGAACCCAGCTCACTGCATCCAACTACCTGTTGTGTTGAGTGAACCCACCTCACTGCATATACCTAGCATCCACCCGAGATGGACAAAATGGACAAACCAGGTAGAGGAAGAGGTAGAGGCAGACCCAGAGGAAGGCCACCAGGCACCGGCAGGTCTGTGCGAGGTGGTGTAGATGTGATTTCGTGCGGCCCTGCCCCAAAGTACAGTGCTCAGAAGAAGGCACGTGCCATCACTTCCCAAAATCGTGAGGAGGTGCTTGACTATTTAACACAGAACACCTCATCTCCCGCAGCCAGTGCCACCAGCGCTAGTACAAGCACCACATCTGCTGCATTTGACACTTCGCAGGAGTTATTTGGTGGTGGTGGTGAAATCACTGATTCCCAGCCACTACTCCAACAACAAGAAGAAGGCACAGGTACACCACCTCATACGTCTGAGTTAGGTGGTGCTAGTATGGACGAATCGTGTGAGGAGGGGGATGATGAACCACCTGAAGTTGGTGCAGTTAAAGAGGTGTCTGAGGAAAGCGAAGCTGGCCAGGAGGATTATGATGACGATTATACGGATACCACATATGTTCCCGGTAGAGGAGATGACCAGGGGGACAGTTCAGAGGGGGAGTCAGAGAGGAGTAGGAGGAGACGACTCCATGATAGAAGCAGAGGGAGCTCGTCCTCAGAAACAGCTGGGGGCAGTGTCCGGTGCCATGTATCAGGGGCGCCTTTACCTACTGACCACCCAGGCAGCGGCTTGGAGCGGCTTTGATGGGGAAGGCGCAATAAATTACTGTCAGTCCAAGGGGAAATAAAAATTCCTGTCCTGAAAGACCGTTGTAAGGGACTGGAGAGAAAAAGATTTCCTTCTGTTTTAAGAAGGAAAATTACACCAAGCTTTGCTTTTTTAGTAGGAGGGCATTTGGTTCCTTTTATCCCCCTATACATTCCTAGTAGCTTGGGTCACCCTGAGCTGCTTGGTTACTCTGCTCTTTTCACAAATAGCCTTCTGCTAAGTCACTAAAGAATCATTCAGAGTTCAGAATTATAGATACTCCCTAAGAAGAAGGTGTCTGGCTTATAGCTGCTCTCTGCCCCTCCACAGAGGAGACAGCGACAGCGCCCTACCCCCAAATGTTACTGAGTCTGCAGAGGGAGTGAGACAAACAAACAAACAGTAAACTCTGCAGACAGCTGTGTGCTCTGCTAGAATGTCTGCATGTCTAGATGTCAGGAGGATCGCCATGACTAGCTATGGAGCGGTAGGATCATCTGATCCTCTCCCCTACACAGCCTGCACTTCTCCCTGAATTCAACAGGACAGTGTTTGAAGTGTGTAATGGACACAGTGGGGGTTGCAGGTTTTGTCTTTCATTGTGCGTGAGTGAATAGGAGGGCAGCATCTAAAGCTCAAACAATGATAATGGACATGTAAGCAATGTGTGTAATTACATCCATCACTACTTATAATTGAAGATGGTATAATAATGTATTTCCATTAATCCTGTCTGTTTGCCCTCTCTCTAATGCTATGTACCACCTCACGATTTTTCCAACAATTTTCCCGATGTTCATCAATTTTTTTTTTTTGAGCAGTAGTAATGAGTAGTCATTTACACGATGTTGTGACATCACTTAGCGTTGTGTGGTGAAAAGTGACCGTCACTGAGGATCAAGTAAAGTACTGAGGTCGCTTGACTTCTCGTTTGCGCCCGTCCTGTAATGTCACGTGACATCTCGCATACCCGCTGGCAGGAAGATGAATCGCTGGACGCTTGTCATGAGGGACACCTCGCTGGATCCATCTTCCTGTGTTGTTGCAGTCACTGTGGTGAGTGTGGAGCTTAACTTTGCTTGCCCTCACCCTCTGCTCATGCTCCCTCTCCCACTGTCTCTCTGACCAAACAACTGTTACTTGGGGAACAATGTGCACAACTATGTACACTAGTCTGAGCACTCTTCAGGGGAGCCAGTAGCATTTGGAACTATTATTGTGTATTTATGTAGCACTGACATCTTCAGCACGTTACAGAGTACATAGTCATGTCACTGACTGCTCACTGGAGCTTACAATTTCATCCCTACCATAGTCAAACTGTAATGTCTGACCATATTATTATCATGTATTTATATAGCACTGACATCTTCTGCAGTACTTTATATAGCACTGACATCTTCTGCAGTACTTTACAGAGTACATAGTCATGTCACTGACTGTCCTCAGAGGAGCTCACAATCTAATCCTACCATAGTCATAGTCTAATGTCCTGCCATATTATTACTATGTATTTATATAGCACTGACATCTTCTGCAACACTTTACAGAGTACATAGTCATGTCACTGACTGTCCCCAGAGGAGCTCACAATCTAATCCTCCCATAGTCATAGTCTAATGTCCTAGTCCTACCATATTATTATTATGTATTTATATAGCACTGACATCTTCTGCAGCACTGTAGAGAGTACATAGTGATGTCACTGACTGTCCTCAGAGGAGCTCACAATCTAACCCTACCATAGTCATAGTCTAATGTCCTACCATATTATTATTATTTATTTATATAGCACTGACATCTCCTGAAGCACTTTGCAGAGTACATAGTCATGTCACTGACTGTCCTCAGAGGAGCTCACAATCTAACCCTACCATAGTCATAGTATAATGTCCTACCATATTATTATTGTTTATTTATATAGCACTGACATCTCCTGAAGCACTTTACAGAGTACATAGTCATGTCACTGACTGTCCTCAGAGGAGCTCACAGTCTAATCCCTACCACAGTTATAGTCTAATATTTTCAATATAGGATTGTTTTGGGGTAAACCAGTTGACTTATTAGTATGTTTTTTAGGATGCAGGAAATGTCTGAAGTGTCTGAAGACAGAAACTCCATGCAGATTTTGCCCTGGCCAATGTTCAAGCCTAGGACTCAGCACTAAAATGCAGTAGTGGTACCCACTGAGCCTCTATTCTACTCATAGATATCTGCTCATCCATGTCATCAATTCTGACCCTCTACTACCCTTCCTCCCTCCATTCTACTTCTCTTCTCTTGTATCACTTACACTACAAACACACTCTGCTTATCTCCAGAATGGATTATGAATCAAACTATTAGCCCCAGTGCACACCAAAACCGCTAGCAGATCCTCAAAACGCTAGCGGTTTTGGAGCAGATTTCAGAGCGATTCTAGGCATGTTTAGAGACATTTTCTAAACATGCCGAGCGTTTTTGTGAAGCAGATTACAAATATTGTTACAGTAAAAGCTGTTACTGAACAGATTCTGTAGCAAAAACGCCTGGAAAATCGCCCTGATCTAGCGTTTTTAAGAGCGGTTTTCATTTTTCCTATACTTTATATTGAGGCAGAATCCCTTCTGCAAACTGCAAATGTGCAGCAGGAGGCACGTTTGCAGTTTGCTAAAAACCTCAAACCGCTGGTGTGCTCCATTCCATTGAAATACATTAGCCAAGCGTTTTCACAGACAAATGCGGTTGGCGGATCGCTGCTAAAACCGCTAGGTGTGCACTGGACCTTAAACCACCTTACCATATCAGCCCTTCAATGTCATGATATGCCCACTCTAGTCCTACCCTAACAGGTGGTAACATATCTGCATATCTCATAATGTTTGTGCAAAAATTATTTTGAAAGTAAGAATGTCTTGCTTGATAATCCAATCTTACAATGTGACTGCCATTGGAACTTGTAGTGTGGATGCTGTATTTATTTGAGGTGCATACTGGCAGCATGTGCTGTATGGCATACAATGCTGATCATCCACAAGGCAAACTTAGGCAGCTGCCTAGGGTCTAGAGAGAGTTTAGGGGCCTGGTGGTTGCTAGTCCCCACCAAATCTAACTAAATAAGCCAGGTGACCATCAGTGGAGGGCAAAGTGTTATCTTGCCTAGGGCCCCATTTCATAGTTATCCCTCCTCGATGGCTTATATCATGTGTGAAGTGTTCTATAATGTATATGATTTTTGTTTTATTTTTTATGGGGGGGCGCCACAGGATTTCTTGCCTGGAGTGACAAGAAGGCTAGAGGCGCCCCTGCCATGTATCGCCAGCTATGGCCAGCCAGCCAACATACCCTTCAACGTCAGCTGCTGATGCCACCGTAGCGCCATCACCCCAGGGGGGCTCAGCGGTTTGGAAATTTCTTCACGTGTGTGTCTCAGATTGGAGCAAAGCCATCTGTTGTCTCTGCCTGCAAAAATTGAGCCGTGGAAAGGCCAACTCTCACGTAGGGACAAGTGCCTTACGAAGGCACCTGGAGAGAAGGCACAAACAGCTATGGCAAGAACACCTGAGGAAAAGCAGCACCCCTCAAAAGACAAGCCACCCTCCTTCTCCTCTTCCTCCTTCAGGTGCATTGTCTTCATCCACTTTCTCCCGTGCACCTTCACAGCCACCCTCCTCCACACCGCCTCTTCCCTTCAGCGGTTCCTTCTCCTCTGCCCACAGCAGTACCCAGCTGTCCGTGAAGGAAGTATTTGAGCGTAAGAAGCAAATGTCTGCCAGTCACCCTCTTGCCCGGCGTCTGACAGCTGGTGTGGCAGAACTATTAGCTCGCCAGCTATTACCATACAAGCTGGTGGAGTCGGAGGCTTTCCGTAAGTTTGTGGCCATTGGTACACCGCAGTGGAAGATACCAGGCCACAATTATTTTTCACAAAAGGCCATACCCAAACTGTACCGTGCAGTTGAAAGGCAAGTGGTGTCATCTCTGGCACACAGCGTTGGGTCAAGGGTCCACCTGACCACGGATGCCTGGTCTGCCAAGCACGGGCAGGGCCACTACATTACATACACAGCCCATTGGGTCAACCTGGTGACCGATGGCTACAAGCAGGGAGTACGTGGCTGCACAGCGGACCGATTTGTCACACCTCCACGGCTTGCAGGCAGGCCTCCAGCCACCTCCTCTCCATCTGCTACCACTGCTTTGCTGTCGTCATCCTCCTCCTCCTCCTTGGCTCGTGCCGCAATCTCCTCTCCAGCTACACAGCCCCAGCACCCCAGGGCCTATGCTGCATGCCAGGTACGACGGTGTCACGCAGTGTTAGACATGTCTTGCCTGAAAGCGGAGAGTCACACTGGAGCAGCTCTCCTGGCTGCTCTTAACAAACAAGTGGAGCAATGGCTGACACCGCACAAGCTTGAGATCGGCAACGTGGTGTGTGACAACGGCAACAATCTTATTGCTGCGTTGAATTTGGGAAAGCTGACACACATACCCTGTATGGCACATGTGCTGAATTTGGTCGTGCAAAGATTTGTGTCCAAGTACCCAGGCTTAGAGGACGTCCTGAAGCAGGCCAGGAAGTTGTGTGGGCATTTCAGGCGCTTTTACAAGGCCATGGCATGCTTTGCGGACATTCAGCGTAGAAACAACTTGCCGGTGAGACGCCTGATTTGTGATAGCCCGACTCGTTGGAATTCCACCCTACTGATGTTCTCTCGCCTGCTAGACCAGGAGAAAGCCGTCACCCAGTACCTGTATCATTACAGTACAAGGACACAATCTGGGAGGATGGGGATGTTGTGGCCCAACAACTGGACACTGATGCGAAAAGCATGCAGGATCATGGAGCCCTTTGAGGAGGTGACCAAACTGGTGAGTCGCGATGAGGGCACCATCAGCGACTTGATCCCCTATGCCTACTTCCTGGAGCGTGCCGTGCGTAGAGTGGTGGATACAGCTGTGGAGGAGCGTGAACGAGAACAGTTACAGCAGCAGGAGTCGTGGGAGCGATTTACATCCGAACCCGATGTTTCCACAACACCTGCGGCAGCACAGAGGGGGGAGGAGGAGGAGGAGGAAGAAGAGGAGTCGTGTGGGGAAGGAGAGGAGTCAGACTCTGATGATGGTGATGATGAGGAAGGTGTTTCTGTGGAAGAGGAAGAGGCAGCGGAAGAAGAACAACCGCGGCAGCCGTCACAGGGGGCTTCTGCTGCTCCACGTTCCCGTGGTATTGTTCGTGGCTGGGGGGAGGAAGAGGAGTTGCATCCCATCACTGAGGAAGAGCAAGAGGAGATGGAGAGTACGTCTGCATCCAGCTTTGTGCAGATGGCCTCTTTCATGTTGTCCAGCCTGTTGAGGGACCCCCGTATCAAAAAACTCAAGGCGAATGACCTGTACTGGGTGGCCACGCTACTAGACCCTCGGTACAGGCACAAAGTGGCGGACCTGTTACCAACTCAACAGAAGGCCGAAAGGATGCAGCACTTGCAGAACAAGCTGGCAATGATGCTTTACAATGCGTTTAAGGGTGATGTGGCTGCACAACGCAATCAAGGTACCACTGGCAGTAACCCTCCTCCTCCCAAGTCCACGCAGGCAAGGACAGGACGCTCCAGCGATCTCAGGGTGATGTCGGACATGCAGGCATTCTTTAGTCCAACTCCTTGCCATAGTCCTTCCGGATCCACCCTCCACCAACGCCTGGACCGGCATGTAGCCGACTACCTGGCCTTGAGTGTGGATGTAGACATTGCGAAAAGCGACGATGAACCCTTGGACTACTGGTTGCGCAGGCTTGACCTGTGGCCAGAGCTGTCCCAATTTGCCATACAACTTCTCTCTTGCCCTGCCGCAAGCGTCCTGTCAGAAAGGACCTTCAGTGCAGCTGGAGGCATAGTTACTAAGAAGAGAAGTCGCCTAAGTCACGACAGTGTTCAGTACCTGACCTTTATCAAAATGAATGAGGAATGGATCACGGAGGGCTACTGCACGACCGAAGACTAAGTCAGTCCCCACACACAGCATCTCTGCCTGCAGGCCGCTTGCCTTCTCCGCCACCACCAACAGGGTTCAGGACTCTAGGCGGATTCCTGAATTTTTAAGGCCGCTGCTAGCAGCGGCCACTACACTAATTTTTCTGGTGCATGTACATGCCTGCCCAATTTTTCTGGCTGCACTGCGGGCAGCTGCAACAAATAAACAAAAGGCATGTACATGTGCCCATCCCCCTTCGTGATCATTACCTTACCGCGGTGAAGGGGCTTGTGTATCACAATGAAGCAATGACCGCCGGCTATTTGAGTGTCTCGGGTGGGGGTGGGACACAAAAGATAATAAGGTCGTTGCTTCATTGTGGTCAGACCACATTTGATCAGCTGGACAGTCACTGTTGTTCTATCATTGAGCTACCACAGCCCGGCGACCATATGGGCTTGAAAAACGCCCCGGCCTACACTCTGGCCACTGTGCGCACCAGTCCAGCACGGCCGTCACTACACAAACAGCTGTTTGCGGTGTGTTACACAGTGAGTTTGGTGTGTCAGTGTGAAGCAGAACTCTAATTACACTCCCTGATTGATGTATATCCATGCAAGATGTTTGAAAGCACTTTAGGCCTGCAATTTAGCATTCAATGTGATTTCTGCCCTTAAATCGCTGCTTTGCGTCAAATCCAGATTTTTCCCCTGGACTTTGGGCATGTATCCCACTCCGCCATGCCCCCCTCCAGGTGTTAGACCCCTTGAAACATCTTCTCCATCACTTTTGTGGCCAGCATAATTTTTTCTATTTTTCAAAGTTCGCATCCCCATTGAAGTCTATTGCGGTTCGCAAACTTTACCGCGAACCGAACCTTCCGCGAAGGTTCGCGAACAGGGTTCGCGAACCGAAAATCGGAGGTTCGTGACATCTCTAGTTCTAACACACTGTGGGATCTGACTCTGGTCTGAGCGCTAACACGTAACTGTTCGCAACAGCAGACAGCTTGCAAGTGACAGGTAAGCCCTATATATACTAACAGCGCTCCACAGCGCCGCCCCAGTCACCCAGCCAATCCAGAGCACAGCTGGAGTCAGCTGGTTGGCCTGATCAGCTGACTCCCCTACTAGCAGCATAAAGGTCCTGCCGCCTGGCGCGTGCGCGCGTAGCTCTCCATCTGTGTGAACTAGAAGGACCAGGCAAAGCAACACCACGCTGCTGCGTGGCGGCAGCCACTGGCTGAAGCGTGGAGACAGCCGCCGTGCCGATTGTCTCTGCGGCGGCATCTCCACTTTCATTACAACACCATAAAATATTTAGAAAGATTAAAGAAAAATATCTGGCATTCCGGATCGATAAAAATTGAAGAAAATGGGAAATCCGATCTGATTTTTCAGTCAAATGAAAAAACAGCTTTCGATTTTTTTCAGGAGATCCGATCATTTTTAGCGAATTGCTGTAAAATCAAATCATTTTATTGTATCGTGTGTGGCCACCTTAAGTTACATCAACTTTGTATTATTTAGATACTTTTCTCAGTAGAGGGAAGCCTCTTGATCATGGGCATAGCAGTAACCTCTGCGACCCCTGCCATCACAAGGGGGCCAAGAGGCCTTGGAGGCCCCACTTCACCCCTCTATCCAACCACAAGTGCAGCCAATTAGCAAAAAAAACCTACTTGTTCCCTCACAAAAACCGTGTGCAGGAGCGTGTGTAACTTTTTCCTGCTTCTCTCTCATTCTCTGCTGCCATTCGCCGGCTCCCGATCACGTGACCCGCATGGGGTTCGTGGACCGGGGGGGGGGCATCCATTATTTTTGCAGGGGGGGGGGCGCTATTAAGTCTAGTTATGCCCCGGCTCTTGATAATCCAGAGATTTTTCCATTCTTCTCCATCTCTCCATTCAACCCCAGAACTTCATCAACAAGGGATTGTCAACAGAGCACAGCCACACTGTGCAGGTGCAGATGGCTCACACCTGTGCAGTAGCACAGAGCCGATAGAGCTCAGCTTTTTCCGCTGAGCCAAAACAGTTCAATGCTACTGTGCAGGCGTAAGTTGGCCTGTAGAGTGCAGCCACTCTTGCTCATGTGCAGGAGTGTGGCCACATGCTTTCAGATGGTCCCAGCAAGAAGCAGTGGTCTGGAGGAGGACATGAGAAGCCTAAGGAGGATGCAGAGGTAAATATGTAACTTTTCCCTTCAATAAAGTCACAGTTTTTCTTTAAGTCTGGTACAACATTGTACAAAAAGATGCTAGTACTTGTGGAATAGAAGTGAAAAAGGGATATGGAGCAGTGGTGATTGGATACCTCTCTTTGAAATACGAATTGATCCGGATCCGGATAGCTAGAAATCCGGATACGATCGGATATCCAAATTCGAACCGTTCATGTATCCCAGTTGATCTGGATATCCAAATCCATTATCCGGGTAAATCCGGATAAATCCGGATATCCGGATTGAAAACTGGAAGTGTCCTTTAAATTGCTTCCAAAACGTCTTTTATAGTAAATCATATGTGAAGCAGCATGTCTTTTTTTTTTTAAAGAAAAACAGAAATTCTTTATGTGGGGAGATTTAATAATAATAAAAAAATGGCTGTAAATTAACATCAGGACTGGTTCCAGACAGCGGTCATGAAGCCCACATTGGCCTTGATTCATAAAAGTCTGGTCGGGAAAGTAAATCCGTGCGGGAAAACTCCGCTTTCGGTATTTCTGACTTCTGGGTGGTCATTCATAATATGTTGCCAGTTGCGATAGCAGAGCGGAGATTTCCCGCTGTAGGCTGGCCTGGCGGTAGGCTTGCGAAAACACAGAAGCTGTTCTCTCTGCTGCTGCTTGGCAGGTCTGTCCCATTCACTGAAATGTATTCTGCACGCTTCTCGCTACATCCGAGGTAGCGGTAATCCCCGTCCGCATACCGCTTGCTCTAATTTTTATGAATGGACATTTTGTTATATTTCTTACGAGAATCACCGCACTAGGCAGTGATTTATCGCTCTGCTCGGAAATGTCAGCTTCTAATGTGTAAACAGCCTTTATGAATACGCATTTTGCTAAATGGTCGGTAAAGTCAGCTGTTTTCAGCATTTCCGCATGCGGGAATGCTTTATGAATCAAGGCCAATGTGTCCAATACACAACTGGGACATCACAGTTTTTAGCCTAGACATCTCAAAAAAATTAAACAGTTTTTTTTTTCAACAAAATACAGCTATTGTAGTGGCTTAATAGCTGGTGACAGACTGGCAGCAGAAGATTTGTTCTGTGTGGACCGTGGCAGCTGGAGGTGGGTAACACAGACTGACACAGCAGGAGGAGTAGGTAGATGCAGTGGCGTAATAGCTGGTGGCAGTGGCAGACTAGCAGCATAAGATATAGTTCTCTGTGGACCCTGGCGGTGGGAAACACAGGCTGAGACAGCAACAGGAGTAGGTAGATGCAGCTACTGTAGTGGCGTAATAGCTGGTGGCAGACTGGCAGCATAAGATATAGTTCTCTGTGGACCCTGACGGTGGGTACCACAGACAGCAGCAGCAGGAGGAGTAGGTAGATGCAGCTATTGTAGTGGCGTAATAGCTGGTGGCAGTGGCAGTGGCAGACTGGCAGCATAAGATATAGCGGCGGAATGGACACTGACGCGGCAGAACTGCTGACGGTGGTGGCAATGTTTCTCCCTCTCCTTTTATCTTGTACTATGTATGCTGGCACTGGCAGCCTTGCTGCCCCTCCCCCAGCTGCCAGTGCCAGCAGACATAGTACAACTTATATGTGATGATGATGTCACCAGATGATGGGGGGTACTTGTACTTTATTAACATCGGCGTTGGACTTTAAAGAAAATCAGCACGGAGTGACAGACAGCAGAGTAGAAGACAGTGCACACTAACTGTCTATCTGTCACACTGACACTGCTCAGCACAGCAGCACTGCATTAATCTGTAGTAAGATAACACAGTACTACTCTAACAACTAACTAGCACTGCAGTACTAACTACACAATAACACAGTAATCCTATTCCCTAACCTATACTGTAGCTAAGGCTAATAGCAGGCCAGCAGCAGGCCTGGCCTGTGTGTGCACAGCACATACAGACACAGGACCTAACTAGCAGCTGCTGCAGCACAGAGTCTAACTGTCACTGACTGAAATTAAACAATTACACAAGCTAGCTAACTAAAACAATAGAACAATAGTGCAGTACAGGTGTTTACACTAAAAACACTAGGTTTAACAATGTGAGAAGCACTTGCTTAGCCAAACAGCATACTTAAATACACTTAAATTAAATAAAAATTCAAGATTAAAAAAAAAACAGCATTGGAGATGTCTCTCAGTGAGCAGTCACAAGCAAGGACAAATTCCTCAACATGGCCGCCGATTTATATAGAGGAGGGGCTGGCCAGGGTTTCCCCCTGTGATTGGTTGCTAGGGCTTTGGCTGGGAACATATATATATATATATATATATATATATATATATATATATATATATATATATATAGGATCTTCTCAAAAAATTAGCATATTGTGATAAAGTTCATTATTTTCTGTAATGTACTGATAAACATTAGACGTTCATATATTTTAGATGCAAATACACACAACTGAAGTAGTTCAAGCCTTTTATTGTTTTAATATTGATGATTTTGGCATACAGCTCATAAAAACCCAAATTTTCTATCTCAAAAAATTAGCATATTTCATCCGACCAATAAAAGAAAAGTGTTTTTAAAACAAAAAAAGTCAACCTTCAAATAATTATGCTCAGTTATGCACTCAATACTTGGTCGGGAATCCTTTTGCAGAAATGACTGCTTCAATGTGGCGTGGCATGGAGGCAATCAGCCTGTGGCACTGCTCAGGTGTTATGGAGGCCCAAGATGCTTCAATAGCGACCTTTAGCTCATCCAGAGTGTTGGGTCTTGCATCTCTCAACTTACTCTTCACAATAGCTCACAGATTCTCTATGGGGTTCAGGTCAGGAGAGTTGGCAGGCCAATTGAGCACAGTAATACCATGGTCAGTAAACCATTTACCAGTGGTTTTGGCACTGTGAGCAGGTGCCAGGTCGTGCTGAAAAATGAAATCTTCATCTCCATAAAGCTTTTCAGCAGATGGAAGCATGAAGTGCTCCAAAATCTCCTGATAGCTAGCTGCATTGACCCTGCCCTTGATAAAACACAGTGGACCAACACCAGCAGCTGACATGGCACCCCAGACCATTACTGACTGTGGGTACTTGACACTGGACTTCAGGCATTTTGGCATTTCCCTCTCCCCAGTCTTTCTCTAGAATCTGGCACCTTGATTTCCGAATGACATGTAAAAGTTGCTTTCATCCGGAAAAAGTACTTTGGACCACTGAACAACAGTCCAGTGCTGCTTCTCTGTAGCCCAGGTCAGGCGCTTCTGCCGCTGTTTCTGGTTCAAAAGTGGGTTCATGCTTCCATCTGCTGAAAAGCTTTATGGAGATGAAGATTTCATTTTTCAGCACGACCTGGCACCTGCTCACAGTGCCAAAACCACTGGTAAATGGTTTACTGACCATGGTATTACTGTGCTCAATTGGCCTGCCAACTCTCCTGACCTGAATCCCATAGAGAATCTGTGGGATATTGTGAAGAAAGGGTTGAGAGACGCAAGACCCAACACTCTGGATGAGCTTAAGGCTGCTATCAAAGCATCCTGGGCCTCCATAACACCTGAGCAGTGCCACAGGCTGATTGCCTTCATGCCACGCTGCATTGAAGCAGTCATTTCTGCAAAAGGATTCCCGACCAAGTATTGAGTGCATAACTGAACATAATTATTTGAAGGTCGACTTTTTTGTTTTAAAAACACTTTTCTTTTATTGGTCGGATGAAATATGCTAATTTTTTGAGATAGGAAATTTGGGTTTTCATGAGCTGTATGCCAAAATCACCAATATTAAAACAATAAAAGGCTTGAACTACTTCAGTTGTGTGCATTTGAATCTAAAATATATGAAAGTCTAATGTTTATCAGTATATTTCAGAAAATAATGAACTTTATCACAATATGCTAATTTTTTGAGAAGATCCTATATATATATATATATATATATATATATATATATATATATATATATATATATATATATATATATATATACAGAGGGGCTGCAGCACACATCAGGAAAGCAGTGATAGGGGCTCTTGGTTTAATGCGTTTAAGCTCTGCGCCAAAGTGTCCCCAATCTGGTGAGTCCTACTCTAACCATGCAAAAATGCTACTTTTTATTAGCGTTCTAGTGGGATGAACCATTCCAATGGCCCAAGCATCAACTAAATGGGAAAAAGGAAATTAAAAACACCTCACCTTCTACTAGCTACTGACTGAACTATGAGCTTCACTCATTTATATGCTTAACTGTGCTAGAGGTGGGTGTGGTTATGCAGGCTCACAGGGGAAAATAATATATACCAGGGGATGAGCAGCACAAACCAAATTATATGCAATACTATGCAAAGCATGAACGCAGCACTGGAGATCCCCAGTCTCCATAAGAAATATATAAATACAGAGGGGCTGCAGCACACAACAGGAAAACTGTGACAGGGGCTCTTGGTTATGCTTTAACGCATTTAAGATCCCCAACTGCGCCAAAGTGTCCCCAATCTGTCACAGTTTTCCTGTTGTGTGCTGCAGTCCCTCTGTATTTATATATTTCTTATGGGAACTGGGGAACTCCAGTGCTGTGTGCATGCTTTGCATAGTATTGCATATAATTTGGTTTGTGCTGCTCATCCCTGGTGTATATATATATATATATATATATATATATTTTTTTTATTTTTTTTTTATTTTTTTTTACTGAAAGTTGTATCTATTTGTTTCTGAGCATACTGTTTGTTTTCCTAAGAGCACAGTACTCAACCTGAGGAAGCAGCTCACACGGCAAAACGCGTTGTCACCTGAGAGTGCCTAATAAAGTTTTTCTTTTTATTACATTGAAGGGTTACTCTTTGAGGTAGCACCTTTTTTTTTTATTTTTTTACCATAGAACTATTACTGTAGGACATCTACGTATTTATTGCATCCACCCTCCCCTAAAATTTTGGACCATCCCGGGCACTTCCTACCCGTTTGCATTGTTTCTACTTCCCCCAAGTGTTCAGAGGATCCCAACTGTGTGGATGATTCTTTCTAAGGAGCAAGAGTGATTAAGATGTGGAATGCATTGCCACAGGAAGTCGTTATGGCAAACTCTATACCTGCATTTAAAGGGGGCTTAGATGCTTTCCTTGCGTTGAAAGACATCCATGGCTATAATTACTAGGTAATGCCTAATTATGTTGATCCAGGGAATTTATCTGATTGCCATCTGGAGTCGGGAAGGAATTTTTTTCCCTTTTGGGGCTAATTGGACCATGCCTTGTAAGGGTTTTTTCGCCTTCCGCTTGATCAACAGGGATATGTGAGGGAGTAGGCTGGTGTTAATGTTGTACTTTGTTCTCTGCTTGAGCTCAATGGACATATGTCTTTTTTCAACCCAAATAACTATGTAACTTCATATCTCCACAAGGCCGAGCGGGGACTGCACTTCCCCGCATGCTGTTTTGAGCGGTTGCCTGTGACGCAACCCTGTCTTGTGAGTATATTGATTTACTTTAATATACAGCGTATTGGAAAACAATGATAATACACCAGATCAAGCTCCCGGTGTTCCTTTGTCCCCCTCCTTTTTTCCTTCCCTACAAGTTCAGTCTCCTTTAGTCCCCTATACTTTCCTAGTAGTTCAGGTTCCCCCTGAGCTGCTTGGGTATTCTGTAGAACTTAA
The DNA here is from genome assembly GCF_040937935.1 of Hyperolius riggenbachi. Classification (NCBI taxonomy): domain Eukaryota; kingdom Metazoa; phylum Chordata; class Amphibia; order Anura; family Hyperoliidae; genus Hyperolius; species Hyperolius riggenbachi. The sequence continues at coordinate 70,309,997 of NC_090652.1, forward strand.
ACAGAAAGAGATAAGGTTTTGTTTCCCCCTAGAGAAATGTATGGCAGCCCCTTCAATGCTAAATCTTGAAGGATACATTAGCCCAAATATAAATTTAAAAACAGGGAGAGCCGTGAGCATACGGAAAGCCCACTACACATGCCTGCTCCCCCCATTTTTAAATTTATATTTGCGCTAAGTTATACTTTAACCTCTTGCTGGATTATTATAAAGGTAGCAGTGGAGTATTGTACCATGTTAGGCCCGGTTCACATTAACGTTCGCTATCCGGATTTTCCGGATCTGATCCGGACCGCACACTGTACAAACGGAAAGTACGTTCCGCATAGCAATGCAAAGGCTATGCGGACGCTCACATACGTACGTTCCGTACAGTACGGAGCCGGACCGGATCCGGACTCCGGACTCTTTTCCAACATGCGCTATTTTTTGGGTCCAGATCTCCGGCCCACGCACCCGGACCGGAGCCGGACCTGAGCCTGACAGCAGCACCATCAGGAACACAGAAACCAATGGGAAACGGAAGGCACAGAACACACTGCCTACAAAAACCTGACGTTCTACCCCACTTCCTATGCGTATCCAAGCGGCCATTTCGGATGGGGACACATGGGCCAAGCATGTCTGGAGTGGAGCAGCAGTGACAGACGTGCTGGAGCTGCTTGGCAGAATGTCAGAGGTGGAGGTGAGGCCTACAGTGGAGGAACCTGATTGTACATGTGCACCAGGTGCACCTTCTGCTGACCCGAACATTTTTTTATTTGTATTTAACTATTTTTTGCCCACGGATCTGGATGGCAGCCTGATGCATGCCTGATACAAACGGACCGGATCCGGATCGGAACCGTACGGTTCTGATCAGGATCAGGTCAGGATCCGATCAGGATCCGATCAGGATCCGGTCCGTTTACTTAACAAAACGCAAGTGTGAACGGGGCCTTAGCCATCAATAAAAAAAAATCAGTAAAAGTCTAAAGAATGCTTATCAATAATCAGATCATAATCATAATCAGATCCTTCACACATGCATTTTGGTGTCTTCTTATTATTTACAATTTCTAACTAGGGATGGGACGACCTATACCTACCTACGTACGTGAAGGCCCCTATACCTACCTACCTACATACCTACCTATACTTAAGGCCCTATACCCTGCTAACTATACTGAAGGCCTCTTTACCTACCTACCTACCTATACTAAAGGCACATGTACCTTACTACCTATACTGAAGGCCCCTATAACTACCTACCTATACTGAAGGCACATGTACCTTACTACCTATACTGAGGGCCCCTATACCCTGCTACCTATACTGAAGGCACATATACCGTGCTACCTATACTCAAGGCCCCTATACCCTGCTACCTATGCTGAAGGCCCCTATACTTAGCTACCTACCTATACTGAAGGCACATGCACCTTGCTACCTATACTGAAGGCCCCTATTCCCTGCTACCTATACTGAAGGCACACGTACCTTGCTACCTATACTGAAGGAACACATACCTTGCTACCAATACTGAAGGCCCTATACCCTGCTACCTATACTGAAGGCACACGTACCTTGCTACCTATACTGAAGGATCATATACCCTGCTACCTATACTGAAGGCCCATATACCTTGCTATCTATACTGAAAGCTACCAATATTGAAGGCATCCATGCCTACCTAGCTATACTGAAGGTACATTTACCTCGCTACCTATACTGTAAGTACCTATGCCTGGGTACCTATACTGCGGACAATTATACCACAGATTGCACAATTCTTATGTGCAGGATTCGTTAGATTCAGGATTCAAAAGGTTCAAGATATTCGAGAACCTTTTTAGATTCGGATTTGGATTTGGATTCAAAGAAATTTTGGATTCGCCCCATTCCTATTTATAACAAACATTGGGGTTGATTCACTAAACGAAATAGCGCGAGCAACCTCCTGTTGCTCGCGCTATTAAATCAGCGCTACTTAATGTTCCTTCCACACACTCTGTGCCCGCTAGTGACAGCGTAGCGTCCATAACTAAAAAGCAGACGCTGCTTGCCAAAGCTGCGAGGTAGTGATATATCGCTACCGCAATACTTCACCAGCACGGCCGCTAATAAACAACTATTTTATTCTATACTCCAAAATGTAATGCGGTTCGCAGGTTTGATCTCACTTAACCAGGCAATAAAATGAAGTAGTAACATAAAGGGTCAGTAGTCTGCCTCAAACAGAGGTGCTTGGCTCTGCTACTGACCGTTTATGTTACTGCTCTGTTCTATTGCCTGATGAAGCGGGATCAAATCCTGCAAAATGCGTTGCCTTTTGGATAGAGATGGCCTGAACCTCCAATTTTCGGTTGGCGAACCGGGTTCGCGAACCTCCGCCAAAAATTTCGGTTCGCGCGAACTTCTGAGAACAGCAGTAGACTTCAATGGGGAGGCGAACTTTGAAAAATAGAAAAAATTATGCTGGCCACAAAAGTGATGGAAAAGATGTTTCAAGGGGTCTAACACCTGGAGGGGGACATGGCGGAGTGGGATACATGCCAAAAGTCCCGGGGAAAAATCTGGATGTGACGCAAAGCAGCGTTTTAAGGGCAGAAATCACATTGAATGCTAAATTGAAGGCCTAAAGTGTTTTAAAACATGTTGCATGTGTATACATCAATCAGGTAGTGTAATTAGAGTACTGCTTCACACTGACACACCAAACTCACTGTGTAATGCACCGCAAACATCTGTTTGCGTAGTGACGGCCGTGCTGGACTGGTGCACTGCGCACCATGGCGAGAGTGCAGGCCATGGCGGTTTTCAACCCCATATGGTCAGGCTGAGGTAGCTGAATGACAGAACAACAGTGACTGACTGTCCAGCTGATCGAATTTGGTCTGTCCACAATGAAGCAACGACCTTATTATCTTCTTGTATGTAGGTAGGCATAGGTAGGTGCCCCAGTATAGGTAGGTAGGCATAGGTAGGTGTCCCCGTATAAGTAAGTAGGTGCCCCAGTAGTTAGGTAGGCATAGGTAGGTGCCCCAGTAGTTAGCTAGGCATAGGTAGGAGTCCCAGTATAGGTAGGTAGGCATAGATAGGTGTCCCAGTATAGGTAGATAGGCATAGGTAGGTGCCTCAGTAGTTAGCTAGGCATAGGTAGGAGTCCCAGTATAGGTAGGTAGGTATAGGTAGGTGTCCCAGTATAGGTAGATAGGCATAGGTAGGTGCCCCAGTATTTAGCTAGGCATAGGTAGGAGACCCAGTATAGGTAGGTAGGCATAGATAGGTGCCCTAGTATAGGTAGGTAGGCAATTCAATTGGAAAGACAGGAAAAAAATGGCACTAAATGCGGCAGTGATGGATGCTAGGTCACACTGGGCTTACCTGCAGCGTGCTCCCATGTAATGCAAAGTCCAATTCAATCAAGGAGGAGAGAAGGGCACTGTTGCATAAAATACCCTTTATTGTGACCGGGTCGACACACAGGTTACAGCAGTGGGGGGAAGAAAGTTGTCTGACAGCTGTTTCGCAAGGGTTAACCTTGCTTCATCAGGTAGGCATAGGTAGGTGTCCCCGTATGGGTAAGTAGGTGCCCCAGTAGGTAGGTAGGCATAGGTAGGTGCCCCAGTATAGATAGTTAGGCAGGGCCTGGCTGGAACAGTAATAGCAATTACCAAGGTCCAGCTGCAACAGATAGGGCTGTATAATGAAGTGTCAGTGGGCAACACACAAAAAAAAACCACATCAGGAGAACATTAGCTCTCAAAAGAGCTGTTGAGGGGCACTATTTTAGCAATAACAATCAGCCAGGAGCAAGCTAACAAGCCTACAAGATCCCAACTACTCTTTCCCTATGAGAGTCTGCCAGCAGCTGTCCTTTCACTAATTACTGCAGGTACACGAGTGAGTGTAATAGCCAGCGCTGCCTGTCTTTTATAAGGGAGGAGTGGCTCCAGGAGAGAGTGTAGCCTAATTGGCTACAATCTGCCTGCTGACTGTGATGTAGAGGGTCAAAGTTGACCCTAATGGTGCATTATGGGGCGAACCGAACTTCCGCAAAAGGTCTCCTTCGCTGGCGACTGCGAACCACCGAAAGTTCACCTGGAACCGTTCGGGCCACTGGCGTAACAATAGGGGATGCGACCCATGCCGTCGCGGGGGGGGCCGGGGCCCCTCTAGGGCCCGCTCTGGGACTTTTTAGGGGCAGGAGGGGTCGCAGCATAAGAGGAGAGCTGTGGCCGCAGATCGGTGGGGAGGGGGGAAATCCCCCCCCCTCACCTCGGGCTCTCTTCTTAGCGCTCCCCTCCTGCAGGCAATCATTGGTGGTGCTCGTGGCAGCCGCGGCGGCAGGCAAGCTGAGCACATACCTCCTTCTGGCCGGTCTCTGATCACTAAGTGCTTTATGGAACTTCCTGTGTAAACAGGAAGTTCTATGAAGCACTTAGTGATCGGAGACCTCCGGCCAGAAGGAGGTATGTGCTCAGCTTGCCTGCCGCCGCCGCGGCTGCCACGAGCACCACCAATGATTGCCTGCAGGAGGGGAGCGCTAAGAGGAGAGCCCGAGGTGAGGGGGGGAATTTCCCCCCTCCCCGCCGATCTGCGGCCACAGCTCTCCTCTTATGCTGCGACCCCTCCTGCCCCCAAAAAGTCCCGGAGAGGGCCTTAGGGGGGGGGGGGCGGAATTTTTTTTGAAGGGGGGCCCAGGGCTTTCTAGGTACGCCCCTGGTTCGGGCCATCTCTACTTTTGGAGTATTGAGAATAAAATTGTTGTTTATTGTAAACCAATGATTTTTGGTGTCTACTTGGAGGAGGTAAGTCCACCACTACTTTCTCATTTTAAACAGTTTTTAATTGTTTTGACACTACTTACGTGCCTCTATTATATAGTATATCTCAGTACATTGCCCGGTTCACCCTTGGTGTGTGTGGGGGAAGGGGTTACCCTATCTTTCCGGTCTACAGAGACTGAGAGCGAATTTTTAAAACTGAGTGAGGTCAGGTCTAAGCTCCCCACCTGCATATACAGTGGTTGCCTTTGTGGTAACTCTGATTTGTGAGTTTATTTATATGCTTTGGTACTCTTATCCTAGTATCACAACTTACTACACTATATTATGTTCCCTCTTATTTTTGTGTTTTTTAGTATACATCATATCCAGATGCTGAAAGATTTTTCCATGTAGATGTTGCTTGTTGGATTTAGCCATGGACTTAAACAAAACAGGTATCATATGAAGCGGATGGCCTCCTCTATGGAACTTGATCAACCATCTCATCCTCCAACACAGAAACCAAATACTTGTATTTTGTGCTCTGTATTTCCTGAGACTCTTTCATGCGATTTCTGTATATTTTTGTTCTGCCATTCTATTTAACGTTACTCTATGAAAGAAGAGTGAAGCAAACACCATTCATTACACATGTTTTCTGCTTTTAATTTGTTTAGACTCATTGGTTCAGTTTTTACTTGTCTATCTGGGACAATGATAAACATCCCAGTGATTATCATGTATTTGAAGCAGTGGAAAGCTAATGGCCACCTTGCTGTGTATGATAAATTCTTTTTTTCGATACTGGTCACAAATTTACTTCTTCAGGTGTGCTTGACCATTGATGGGATGTTTGAAGCATTCTCCGCTCTCACTGAAAGTCTATTCTTGCTCATGTTTATTGTGCCGTTCATTCTATTTTATTTTAGCACCTGGAATACGGCCTGGCTGTCCATATTCTACTACATTCAACTGGTCAGTTCTTCAAAAAGTTTCCTTATGAAGATGAAAACCCAATTCTTGTCTTTAGTCCCCCAACTAATAGCAGTATCTATTTTGGGCTGTGTTGTCCTTAATGTGCCATTTTTGTGGGCAGCAACAGTCATTGTATTTCAAAACAGAACAGGTATGAGAGATTATGAAGTCTCCTTGAATATAGGCTTCACAGCCTTCAACACATTGGTTGGATTTTTACTTCCATTCACGCTCACTTGTTTTAGCATCAGTCAATGTGTTGCATTTCTTCTGGGACATGTTCGAAAGATAAACCAAAGTGAATCCAACTTAACCTCATTTCAACTCCAAGGTCACATCCAAGTTGTCAAATCATTGATAGTCCGGGTTCTACTGGATGGCACTTTTGTTCTTACAGTTATTGCATCATTAATAATATCATTTAAGACCAATAACATTGATGCCAATAGTTTGTTAATTTCCATGTTTTATCCGACTATTCAGAGTCTCATTTTGATTTATGGAAACCCAAAATTAAGAAGTAAATTGTGTGGGAAAGTTACTTCTAGCTAAGGTCGTATTTACAGTCGGGTGCTGTGCCACGTCTGTTTCCAAACTGGAGATGGCATTTATGCTGCTGCGAAGCTGCAGCCAAATCACTATAGCCATGCTATGCATGTACACTGCAACATACTGCCCAGATATGCACTGGCATGTGATTTGGATGACAAGCCATTATCTAGCTGTGTACCTCTTAGTAGCCAATGTTCTAGTATACCAGCAAACATAAGGTAGTTAGTAAGTACTTTGGTTTGTCTTTTGGTCATTTGGGCACTGGAAAGGGGGTGGGGGGTGTTAGGTTTTAGGATATTAGGAGTGGGGTTAGTGTTAGGCATTAGGAGGGGAGGTTAGCATTAGGAATTAGGAGGGGGGTTAGTGTTAGGCATTAGGAGGGGGGTTAGTGTTGGCATTAGGATGGGAAGTTAGTGTTAGGCATTAGAAAAGGGTTAGTGTTTGGCATTAGGAGAAGAGGTTAGTGATAGGCATTAGGAGGGGTGGGGGTAGTATTAGGCATTAGGAGGGGAGGTTAGCATTAGGAATTAGGAGGGGAGTTAGTGTTAGGCATTAGGAGGGGGGTTCGTGTTAGGCATTAGGAGGGGGGTTAGTGTTGGCATTAGGACGGGAAGTTAGTGTTAGGCATTAGGACGGGAAGTTAGTGTTAGGCATTAGGAGGGGAGGTTAGCATTAGGAATTAGGAGGGGGGTTAGTGTTAGGCATTAGGAGGGGAAGTTAGTGTTGGCATAAGGGCGGGAAGTTAGTGTTAGGCATTAGGAGGGGAGGTTAGCATTAGGAATTAGGAGGGGGGTTAGTGTTAGGCATTAGGAGGGGTGTTAGTGTTGGCATTAGGATGGGAAGTTAGTGTTAGGCATTAGGAGGGGAGGTTAGCATTAGGAATTAGGAGGGGGGTTAGTGTTAGGCATTAGGAGGGGTGTTAGTGTTGGCATTAGGATGGGAAGTTAGTGTTAGGCATTAGGAGGGGAGGTTAGCATTAGGAATTAGGAGGGGGGTTAGTGTTAGGCATTAGGAGGGGTGTTAGTGTTGGCATTAGGATGGGAAGTTAGTGTTAGGCATTAGGAGGGGAGGTTAGCATTAGGAATTAGGAGGGGGGTTAGTGTTAGGCATTAGGACGGGAAGTTAGTGTTAGGCATTAGAAAAGGGTTAGTGTTTGGCATTAGGAGAGGAGGTTAGTGATAGGCATTAGGAGGGGTGGGGGTAGTATTAGGCATTAGAAGGGAGGGCTAGTGTGAGAATAGGGGGCTGGGTAAATCTATAGTAAAATATTGGTAATACTACAATACTGATATTTTAACTACCAGCATTATCTGGAGGCAAATTCATCAGGTGATGCCACAATATAAACTCAATAAAATTTAACGAATTGAAGCTTAGGGATGCTATTGAGCTGAAAAGTGAAACAATATCAAACAACAGGAGTAGTGTGTTAATTACAAACATGAAAAAGCATGCAGCTAATCCAGTCAGTCAGAGGCAGAGCACCTGATCTGCATGCTTGTTCACGGTCTAAGGCTAAATGTATTACAGGCAGAGGATTAGCTGGAAAGCCGAGCAATTTGCATTATTTAAAAGGTAATACATTAGAGATGGTTCAAACCTCCGATTTTAGGTTTGCGAACCTCGAACGTGAACTTCCGCAAAAGTTTGAATTTGGGCGAACTTGTGAACCGCTAATAAACTTCAATGGGGATGCGAACTTTGAAGACTAGAAACATGTATGCGGGCCACAAAAGTGATGGAAAAGATGTTTCAAGGTGTCTAACACCTGGAGGGGGGCATGGCGGAGTGGGATACACGCCAAAAGTCCCGGGGAAAAATCTGGATGTGACGCAAAGCAGCGTTTTAAGGGGTGAAATCACATTGAATGCTAAATTGCAGGCCTAACGTGCTTTAAAACATCTTGCATGTGTATATGTTACGGCCAGAACCCGAAGTTTGGCCAGAACTAGAAGTGGCCGGCCACTTCGGGTTCTGGCCGGCCAATGCGCGAACTGGCCGCTGCGCTGCGGCCAATGTGAGAAATGAAACAATTCCTGTAAGGTTTAATGTGATGTTGTGGCCGCAGCGCAGCAGGGCAAAATGTATCACACATCTTTACTTTATTCAATGGCATTAAGCCGCCCGGCTTTTTCCTCTGCCTCTCTCTCCTCCCCCCCCCCCCCCGCCTCTCTCTCTCTCCCCTTCTCTTATGGGCACAGCCGGGCGGGGACACGCGTGTCCAGGAGAGTCGTTCCTCGCGGCAGGAGAGCAGAGCGGGGAGGCTGCAGACATTGCTTCTGCCAGCACCCGCTCTGCAAGAACGGCAGGATTCCCCTGCCGCGACGAACGACTCCGGAGGGACACGCGTGTCCCCGCCCGGCTGTGCCCATAAAGAGAAGGAGAGAGAGAGGCGGGGGGGGGGGGGGGGGGGGAGGAGAGAGAGGCAGAGGAAAAAGCCGGGCGGCTTAATGCCATTGAATAAAGTAAAGATGTGTGATACATTTTGCCCCGCTGCGCTGCGGCCACAACATCACATTAAACCTTACAGGAATTGTTTCATTTCTCACATTGGCCGCAGCGCAGCGGCCAGTTCGCGCATTGGCCGGCCAGAACCCGAAGTGGCCGGCCACTTCTAGTTCTGGCCAAACTTCGGGTTCTGGCCGTAACATATACATCAATCAGGGAGTGTAATTAGAGTACTGCTTCACACTGACACACCAAACTCACTGTGTACCGCACCGCAAACAGCTGTTTGTGTAGTGATGGTCGTGTTGGACTGGTGCGCACCATGGCGAGAGTGCTCTTCCTCCGTGATGTCAGGTAATGTCTGACTGCCTTATCAACTTTCGATGGTTCTTTCTCTACCATTGTTAAAGCTTACATCTATTTTTTTTAATTTCCTTTTCTGCTTGCTGTACAGAGAGTCTTATGGAGGGCAAGTCTGCCATTCATTCAACTGTGTGAAACTTTTGACGGTACTTTCTCAGTACCATGGTGACCACAGGTAATGGCCGGGGTATCAGGGTTCGATTCCGGAGTGGGAGCCTGAGAAAGGACTACAACCACACATCCAAGGAAGGACCCAAATGTGCTGTATAAGTAATGTACCTGCCCTGACCGTGCTTTGCAGACCAGGCATCTGCGGTCAAGATGGACCCTTGACCCAATGCTGTGAGAATGACACCACTTGCCTTGCAACTAGTGCTGCTCATCAGGATTCCGGATATCCGGGTAACACGGATATCCAAACTTTTTTTCGCTATCCGATTCGGACTTGGATTCTGGATTTTTTTTAAAAATCCGGATCGCTATCTGCGGATATTTGGGCACATGATGCAGATATCCGCGGATATTGCGGGTTTCCGGATCTAAAATACTGTAACTAAGGAGATAACATCCTGGAGCCAATCAGAGGGCTCCCAGCAGAAGCCCTAGCAACCAATCACAGAGGGGAACCCTGGCTAGCCCCACCTGACCTCATTGAGCCAATCAGAGGGCTCCCAGCCTAAACCCTTGCACCCAATCACAGAAAGGAACACTGGCCAGCCCCCTTGTATATAAGGAGGACTACCATGATGAGACATATCGTCTTAGCTTGCTGAATACTCACTGAGAGACATGCTCCAGTGCTGGTGGCCTAGGAAGGTCTGTACACAGTTATAAAGCTAAAGTGATTAACCATTTCACTACTATCACTCACTACACTATTGTTGATTCATTAATTAGCTTGATTGATGTCATAGTGCGACAGTCAGAGTGTGTGCTCCAGTGCTGCTGGGCCTAGTAGCAAGGGCTTTACACAGTGATAAGCTGTTTAGTGATTAACCCCTTCACTACTATCATCACTACACTATTGTTAAATCGTTAATTAGCTTGATTGATGTCATTGTATGACAGTCAGAGTGTGTGCTCCAGTGCTGCTGGCCTAGCAGTGATAACACGAAAGCTGTTCAGTGATTAACCCCTTCACTATCACTACACTATTGTTAAATCATTAATTAGCTTGATGTCATTTGTGTGACAGTCAGAGTGTGTGCTACAGACAGCTGCTATGTGTCTGTGTGTGTGCTGTGCACAGACCAGGCCAGCTGCTGCCTGCTGACCAGCTATTAGCTTTAGGTATAGGTTAGGTGAGGGATTAGGGGATTGGATTACTGTGTTATTGTGTAGTTAGTTCTATAGTACTGCAGTCAGTGCTAGTATTTGTTACAGTAGTAGTACTACTATGTTAGCTTTCTTCAGAACTGCTGTGCTGTGAGCAGTGCCAGTGTGACACTCGGCACTTGGCATGTGTCACGTTGCACTTGGCATGTGTCACGTGGCACTTGGCACGTGTCACTTGGCACGTGTGACGTGGCACTTGGCACGTGTCATGTGGCACTTCCCTCTCTCCCTTATACAGTTCTTTGGTATCTTGTGGCCCTCTTTCCTCCCCTCCCCTATACAGCACCCTGATGTCTAGTGGCTCCTCTCCCTACACCATGTGGATTCATACTTTCAGCGCTTAGCCATATAGGCTTAGCGCTCAGATGCTCACAGGCCAAACATAGTGCAAAGTGGGAAAACTACTAGTGGACCAAATTTGATGGCACTGCAGGCCAGATTCGGGCTCCAGCCTGGAGTTTGACATTTATAGACAAGAAGCAGCAAAAGTACAAACTATCACACCAACCATGGCTGGCTTCTACCTAAGCTTCGCATGGTTCAGTTGAACTGGATAGTGAAATGATGCACACATGCCCATATTTCCCCATGTATTGCCAGCCTTTGCAATAGCCAAATGTTGACCTACCTGCATACTTATCAACTAAATTTGTAAAAGCTGGGCAGTGTGATGAGCAGCCA